>NC_061476.1:1670597-1965597 GCF_022581195.2 Helicoverpa zea
TCTTTATTGTTTCTCAATCTGTGCAATTCTCCCAGAGCCAATTTGTCATGAGGATTGTTAAGCAGATTCCTTTGGCCGAGATCGCATATAGCGACCCATCTTAAGATAAAATAAATTAAATGAAAGAAGGAAAAATTAAGGAGCTCCTTTAAAAAGCATGAAATAAAATTAAATTATAAATTTAAAAAAACCCCCGACCCAAAAAAAGTACGCAATAATTATGACAAAAGGTTAAACACGCCAAACCCTATAAAAAGCAAAAAATAACTTTTAACACTACGTAAACTAAATTTTGACGTGTCGGGGGACCGCTTTTTACCTTCATAAATACTTACATAAATCAAATGATACCTACCTAATTACAACATTCGTTAAAAAAAAAAAACACGTATCTAAAGTAATGAATTAGAGCGGTCCCCCGACACGACAAAATTTAGTTTACGTAGTGTTAAAAGTTATTTTTTGCTTTTTATAGGGTTTGGCGTGTTTAACCTTTTGTCATAATTATTGCGTACTTTTTTTGGGTCGGGGGTTTTTTTAAATTTATAATTTAATTTTTGTAAACTTAATCTATACTATTATATAAAAACGCGTATACAAAGAAAGGTCCACGAGTTCATAAGAGGAGTATATAAGAGGAGTACATAAGAGATTACATAAGGGGAGTACATAAGAGGAGTACATAAGAGAGTACATATGAGAGTACATAAGAGAATACATAAGAGAGTACATAAGAGGAGTACATAAGAGAAGTACATAAGAGGAGTACATAAGAGAGTACGTAAGATAGTACATAAGAGGAGTACATAAGAGAGTACATAAGGGGAGTACATAAGAGGAGTATATAAGAGGAGTAGATAAGAGGAGTACATAAGAGGAGTACATATGATGAGTACATAATATGAGTACCATTACATGTAAAATAAGGACCAAAGGGACCTTCCTCTCCTTAAGCAACAAACACCAGTTTGCCTTCACAAACAAATAGAAAACATAAATAAACACAATTTATACTCACGACGTGAACCGAGAGCGTAGGTGCCGACTTCCCGAGCGCGGACCGGCGCATACGCACCAAGTTCGACAAACGTGGAGTTTTTGTCGCATCTGGAACAATACAAACAGAATAATACTATTAGAAATAGAAACTGATTTAATTGCTTTATTGGAAGGAAACACTTTCACATCTGAATGCATAAGTTCCGCTATCGGAATCAAATTATAACGTCCTAAGGTACCTATCATAATAAGAGCTAATACAACTTTATTTTATCAAGTGGTAAACTATTTTAACAATTTGGGAACAAGGCTGGAAGAAGAAGGAGGAATCGTTTTAACGGATTTTGGTGAAAAAGCTTTAGCGAGAGCTCAAACTTAGCTATTTAAAATAGATGTCTAACATCAGGGTGTTAGAAAGTATTGCTTAAAAACGCTTTCAAGTGCATTAATAAGAGAAGTATTTCAGCGAGAAACAGCTAGTGTTCATTATTATAAATGTGAACGTATTACGTAATTATTCAGGCGCGTCTTGCTGTCTCCCACACGTTAGATTAGTACAATTATTCATCCCGGCCATGAAGAACAAAATAACTAGCGGATATGCCATAACAGAAAATCTCCTAAGAAAGAAGCGATGCATAATGTTCGGGGGACAAGGACCATTACTGTGTCCGCCCTAATGCGCCGTCTTTGGATCCCGTAATACCAAAAACCATTGATAGACCTCCCAAAGAACCCCAATGCGACGTCAGTTGATCATTTTGGCCGAGCAAACCGTACGTATTTGATGTAGAAGAAGGCGCCTGACCTACCTGCATTATGACAACTCCACTTATCTTTCCTTACTCCGTGATCCCATCTTATACCAATGACGCAACGAGCGTCATACTATTTCTAAATCATAAAAATACCCACTACATTTAAAGTGTGTGGTATTTTTAAAGTCTACGGAAATAAACACGGTTTATTTTTACGTAGACTGTCGTATTTCATCGGAGAGTATCGAATGTAAACAACGGTGGCTGTAAAGATGAGATAGATTGGTAAGCTCTTTACTACGTCAATTCTTCTTATTTTATCTTCCTCGAAGGACTGGCATTGGCTAGAAGAATTTTCGATTTTTTGTCTGGGAGCACCAATTTTTTTCTTTGGTCAACTGTTCTCGTTGAAATGTACTGTATCGTATGTAATCTAAACACAGAATCGTATGGATCTGTAGAATTGATTTTTCCTGTGTGATATTTTGACTAACAGCCCTGCCCGTTTAATAGTAAGAGCTGCTTCCTATATCTCAAAACATAGCTAGACTAAAATTTCCATCACACCTTTACGTAACGGGGAATAACAAAGTCGAAATGTTTATCTAATCTATGATAATTCTAATACAAGTTAAACAACTAAATATAAAACATTGTGTATGGTAATCACGTCTATACTCAGATACTCTTTATAATGTATTTGAAAGTAAACGTAAAGAGAAAATAACATCCTTTTAATATGTAAACAGAGTAGTCTTTGTATATGTTATGTTTGGGTAAAACGCGTAGAATACAAAGTGATTAAGATAATTTCGATATAGAGTGTCTGCGGTTTTTTTAAGTATGATTCATCACATATCGTAGTTCATTTTGTCTGCGAATTATCAACCTTTTTTTTTTTTTTTTTTTTTTTTAACAGGGGGAAAATCCTCATGGACTACCCTCCACCTGGGGTCGGTGGAGGGGGTGTGCCGGACTCTTACCGGCTAAAAACCCACCCAGTGTTGCCACCAATTACCTTGTGTCGAGGGCACGGGTATCGCCTAAGCATTCTTCCGCACCCCCGACAGGTATTGGCCCGCCAGATGTTTGAAGGCGGGCCCCGTCACCGTAAGTGGCCATCAGCCAGCGGCCACAGTGAACTCAACTAGGAGAGGCGCGCGCAACACTACGCCACCGTCTCGAGGCCTGTTTCTGTTCGGACGACAGACGCCCCTAGTCTGTCGCCCGCAGGCCGCGCCCTATGGTGGCCGGAGATCGGCCACCCTGCGACGCCCACTACGTCTACTGCGGGCGGGGAGAGTGGTACTAGTTTCCCTCTCCCTTTCCGCCGTCTCCTTTGCGACCATCACATCCTCGCAAAAGGAGGCGACGGCGTTCCACCCTTCTTCGCTGCCGACCATGCAGGACACGACAGCCGGCAGCGAAAGACTACCCGCAGCATCTACTGCTGCTGCCAGGTCACGGCGCTGCGTTGCCCATGCTGGGCACTCCACCAACGTGTGCAGCGAGGAGTCCTCGCTGCAGATGCCACAGTGGTGGCATTCGGGCGTAGGCTCCCGGCCTATGCGACACAGGAACTTTCCGAAACACCCGTGTCCGGTAAGAACCTGCGTCAGCCGGAAGCTGAGGGCGCCGTGGCGTCTCTCCAGCCACTCCTTTAGGATGGGCCTTACCGCTGCGATAGTGGCGTGCCCTGCCGTGGGTTGCGCAAGTCGCTGCTCCCATTCCGCAATTACCTCTTGCCGGAGCTCTGCCCTGCGCGCCTCAACTTGCCGAGGCGCGAGGCGCTCACCCCGCCCCACCGCTTCCTCGCGCCATGTATAGAGTGACGCGAGGGCTTTCCCGTCCAGGTCCCATGGTGGGGATCCGGCTAGGAGGCAAGCCGCTTCAAAGGAGATCGTGCGGTATCCCCTTATGGCTCTGATGGCCATCGCTCGCTGAGGTCTTCTTAGCACTGCAAGGTTGCGGGCCGTCAGACGAATTATCAACCTACATTAACACTTTGTATTCCCTATTATCTATCTATATAAATATCTATCTATACATATAAATAAAAATGAATTGTTGTTCGTTAGTGTGATTAAAACTCGAGAACGCCTGGGCCGATTGAGCTGATTTTGGTTTTAAAATGTTTGTAGAGGTCCAGGGAAGGTTGAACGATACGAAATTCGCGGGATCAGCTAGTGAAGGATAAAGATTTTTGTGTAACTATTAAACTCTTAAATTATTGGACCAATTTCAAAATTTTGTTCACGCAAGGATCGCGATTCCGCCAGAGCCAGCTGGTTTTGATTTTGAAAAAAGTCTGGTACTAAACTGTCTTGTAAAACGTTACAATTATCTTGCCCAGAACGAATAACTACCAATTTCAGTACGTAACAGATGGATATATAATACCTTCGTGTATCTGTGATTTTAATAGAGCTGTACCGTTAATAAAAGTGCACATTAAATCATAAACATTCACTAATAAAACTACCCGGTGTAAACTGCCGTATCTATGTAAAAGCAGACTGAACGAGTTATATCCACTTAGCTTGTTTACTGCACGTTATCTTAAACACTAGTATAACTATGAATCACTGAGAATCACTACCTACTACTGAGTATATGTCTAGACTTGTTAATATATAATAAGGGGTGACAGATGTAACGCATCCGGTTTTACACATGCACTTTACGTCAATTACTAAGGCATTAAGAATGCACTCTAAAATCTTACACTTCTAAGATAAGCAACTGAAAGATAAACCGTTATTACATACAGTGTTCAGTTGAAAGAAAAAATTGTTCAGTGAATCATCCGAAAAGTTTATCAAGCAAAAACAGCAGAACGAATTCGGATTTTTCTGTAATCTTCTCTAAAGCATTGGAAGTTTGACAAATTCAGTTGATCCGCACGATTGCATCAATCATATGTATGTATAGTATTTATATGCCACAAAACTTTTACAGCCTAATTGCAAAACTTAAACATCTGTTGAACACTTGTCTAAAAAAAGTGTGGCTGCCTTATTTCAATGTCATAATCTGTAATATTTTTAGACAAGTGTTTAAAAGTTTAAGTGAAGGTTAAAATTGCAGGGGATATCAATATTTTTCATTACCAACCCTGTCTAGTATTTTATTTCTACACTCAGCCCCCTTAAGTCGTAAAGGGATGAAATATTGCACTATTATTTACTCAAACGTCTTATTCTGGTCATAAATGTCCAATAGTTTAGATGTAATAAGATTTTCTGAGAACACAAGTTTATCAAACAATTTGATAGGTTTTGAAAATTATTGCATTCAGGGAGTTAACACAATTCGTATTTAATAACAAACTACCATTTGGATAGTAATGTAGCAAATAATAGTGAGTGTCCATACACATGTCCCCATAATCACTTAAAAAAAAAAACTAACATTTTATACCAGAAAATTTACTCTGTTCAGCAGTTATGGAAAATAAGGATGTTTTCCTGTTCATTAGCTTTTGGAATTGACCGTGCTTATGCATACAAAGATATTGTTAATTGATACGATAAATGAAGCACGTAATACCAATCTACACTGTTTACTTGTAAAGTTATTGACAAAGTCAAAGATAATAAAAAAATAACGTAATTACTGCTCGCTCCCTGAAGGCTTTATTAAAATCTGCGGAGATCCGAGCTGGGAATATTTATAGTATAAATAATTAAATCTCTCCCCTCCATTAGATAGATGAGTAGTGGGAAAACAGGGGGGCAAAGAGGTGTGGGTTTTATACTTAGAAGTAGGTACGGAGCTGATGCGTTTTCTCGAAGTGCAATTTGTATAAGAAAATATTACGTAAGACTTTGCAGAAATAGAAATAAAAACTTCACGTCCTCAGCTACTTCAGGAGGTAACAAGTCCAAGACCCAGAAACTACACTGTAGAAAACAAGAGACCAACAGATAAATGCTGGTATCAGTTAGTTCCCGTCAAATAACTGGTCTCTTCTAAAATCAGCTGTTTGACACCTCTCACATGCAAAGCCGACTTTAGCAACGTAGGTTGCAAAAGGCTAGGTAGATGATGACATAGCCTATACACACTATCGCATTTTCAAGACACTACACCTTTCAGGACAGCAAAGTTACCTGGCGATATCTACACACAAGTACCAGGCGACCAGAGAACGCAAGAGCAATAAGCAGAATTTAAAGGCACGGCAGGGGTGTGTCCGGTGTCACAGTATGATATAAAACAAGATAATTAAGTACAAATCCGTGACAACAGTTCAACAGTTATCAGTACCATAAATATAGATAAGACATGCAGCGCGATTCTGCTAATTTTACTTAAGCGACATACGATTCACATTCGACTGAGATCCAATCACGGCTCAATTACGATTAAAACGTATGTGGCATTCCGCATTTTTTTTCTTTTAAATAAACGTTTTTATCCTTTTCTGTGATTCAATAATGAATCATATGGTCTGATTAAAACGATTGCAATATGATTGTTTAGCAAACTACCGTATAGACCAAATGGCCGACCAATCGCACACCAATCAAATGTCGTTGGAATACGATTGGTCTTACATTAGTAGCAGAATGCCCGATATGGTTAAAATTGCTATTGCGATTCAATTTTGACATTATTAACTTAGCAGAATCGGGCTGCTTGCTTTGATTGTTAATTAAAGTCCGTTTCTGTTCGTGCTTTATGGAAATTGATAGCTGGTTATTATTTGTTATTGTTTATGACAGGATTTTGTGGCTTGATAAATGTTATTGGTTCAGGCAAGTTTGCGTTATTGGGTGTATTGTTTGCTTAACTCAATTACTCCTTTACATTTATTAATCTCTCAAATAATATAATTTAAGTTATCGCTATTATACATGATTAAATTTCATTTCATAAGTTTCTCTGCCTACCTACTTCTATTTTGCCCCCAGATCTAGTAAGATACCTTCGTATGACATGTATCTCAATCAACAAAGTCAGTATTTGATATCTTGTTAGCTATTGATTAATATTCCGATTCTAATCGACTGTCAACAAATCAAGAACATTGACAACTCGTTCAACCTTACTGTAGAACGACGTATATTACCTCGAAATATCTACCTACTCACATACGTAAACTATCGTAAGTATCTCATATAGTAAACGTTATACCTATATAAATATAATATTTTTTTCTATATATTTATTCTCTCAAGCAATGCGAGCTCACTATTATCCTAAAATTTGCTATTTCCCGCGGTTTCACTCGCGTCCCGAGGTAACTTCTTCCCGAACGTGGGCAAAATATAGTCTATATTAGCCTAGCTTCCCAACAGTGAAGAGTTTTTTCAAATCAGTTCTGTAGTTTCGGAGCCTAACAAATAAACATACAAACAAACCAAAAATCCTTTTTTTATATTAGGTTAGATTTCTCCAGAAGGTAGTTTCAAAATCATAAAACCCATCTTTGTTCGTAAAATAGTTTAGCCAAAGAATTCCTTTTTCACATCACGACACAGATCGGCCGATTAGACGCCGTTTGGTCAAAGGTCCGTTCAGATACTCCAACAAAATTACTTGATGCTGTGATTAGAGATGACTCAGTTAGATTACTCTGGATACAGTTCAGATAAACTGCGGCAACTTCTTTCACAATATTGAGCTGTTTTTTTAATTGTGTTTTAGTCTTTGTATGTTTCATTGTATGTCTTGAACAAGGGTTCTCTGATTTAAAACTGATTTATTACAAGCCGTTTTTCCCCGGTTTCACCCGCATGCCGTTAACGTTTTGTCGTACCCGGATAAAATATAGCCTGTGTTGCTAGGGAAAAAAGAATATTTTCCAACTGTGAAAGAATTTTTCAAATCGTTTCAATAGTTTCGGAATCATTCTACCCAACAAACAAAATATTGTTTCCTCTTTATTTAAATAAACAAGGAGCTACTGTTAACATAGTATAGTACAATCGTTACATTAGTTTACAGCTTTACTTCTATTGTCCTAAGTTAAAATCAACGCGAAATCCCTAAAGGAAATGAGATCTAGATTCGGATGTGAGAGACGTTTTCATTTCCGAAATCGATACACATCTCTCTAGAAGAATATCGATATGAAATATTTTTCTTGATAGAATGCAACGAAAAACATAAAAGTTACGACTGAGTAACCAGTTACATATTTTACATTAATTAAATAATAAATTACTTAATATGCCTAGGTAATTATTCTGAATCGCAAGATTAATTTTTAAATATGCATATTACATGTTTTATATTTTTTTTTTGGATCAATAACTATAATAGTATGTGCAAACATTAATATCATGCATTAGGTAAAAAACTGCTCTTTTGCCAATTATACCTATATAAATATACGTAACTTTGCAAAATTCTGAGTGGCTGTCATTTGAACATCTATGGCAGTCGTTACTGGTAATCAGAAGCCAGTCTTACCAAGAGGGTTTCTTGGGTAACTGGGTGGAGGAGGTCAGATAGGCAGTCGCTTTGCGAAACACTGGTACTCAGCTGCATCCGGTTAGACTGGGAGCCGACCCCAACATAGTTGGGAAAAAGCTGGGCAGATAATAGGTAAGACCCAATTTTATATTGATAAAATAACTTAATCGAGTTTACTGCAAGTAACTACTTAAAGCTAACTTTGTTAAGTTAACAATAATCATCTAACTATGACCGCGACCGTAATTTCAAATTATTATCTTAACGGACACACTTTATAATTATACACAATATGAGTTATCAACTAATTAGAGCCGAGATTTTATCTAAGAATTTATAAATAGTCGTATCATTAGAAAAAGGCGAGAGGTTGAAAATAGACTTTCTCGCGACTGCATAGGGTTGCTTTTGGAAAATAGGTGAAGATAAATCATATGTTTATTAAGAGCTTATCTATTAATTAATGCTAGACGAATCATTATAATGATAACTGAGTCAACAACAGCTCTGAATGTAGGATGTTTACAAAGTCGACTTGGATACAAAAAACATCCAGAATTTACTGTGTATCACATTTTTTTTCATTTAAAATCTCTAACTCAATATCTGCAGCTGTGTAATAATTCAGATCCTAACTTAATATTAAAAATCGGAATTTGCACTATTTTTTTAAATGACAAAGACCGTGCCGCAGTGACAAGCTATGTATTCACATATGCTGAGATAGTGAGTATAATAACTTCCTATAACTGAAAGAATGTCTGGAACCTATCCAGCAATTCCAGAGATTCCTTAAAATCTTCAAAACATTTCTAGACTTCCTACATCAGATAATTTTACGTCTCAATATAAATTTTCGATCCGGAATAAGAGACTAATCACCAAAAATATCAAGACTCAAGACCAAAATATTAAGGCGATACCTCGAAATTAAACAATTTTTTACGTTAATTTTAATTTAAGAATACTTATTTGAATAATTAATTTTTTGTTTATATTTGTTTGTTGACTAGATTACCTCCATTAATCCGAAGACAAAAACATAAAACAAGTAATTTTTCTCGATAGAAAAAAAATCAGAACTTTCCTAATAATAACATTTTATGAATTTTATGTCGTAGTCATGTACTTTCTGTCACATTAAAATAATGAAGAATGTAGATAATATCTTATTAAACATTAATCAGAAATCATTTTTTAAAGAAACATAAAATTGAATTTTTAATAAATTTTTATTTAGTATGGCGCTTACGTTATTTTTTTTCGAGCAGGTTGCATGTTTCCTCTCTCTATGTATTTACGTTACTATCGCGTAGTTCTATCCCTCTCAACCATTTACCCAGTTCGCCCGTGAACATCGCAACGAGGTATCGTCTTAATAAGCTAGTTACAAAACTCACGTGTATACCGAAACTAGTAACTAGTATCAAAATATCCGGCACGTGGGTAAATGGGCATCCATCCAAAAGTGTTCACCCACAGCTTTTTAGGGTTCCGTAGCCAAAATGGCAAAAACGGAACCCTTATAGTTTCGTCATGTCCGTCTGTCCGTCTGTCCGTCTGTCCGTCTGTCACAGCCGATTTACTCGGAAACTATAAGTACTACAGTGATGAAATTTGATGGGAATATGTGTTGTATGAACCGCTACAAAAATATGACACTAAATAGTAAAAAAAAGAATTGGGGGTGGGGCCCCCCATACATGTAACTGAGGGATGAAATTTTTTTTTTCGACGTACATACCCGTGTGGGGTATCAATGGAAAGGTCTTTTAAAATGATATAAAGTTTTCTAAAAAACATTTTTCTTAAAGTGAACGGTTTTTGAGATATCAGCTCTCAAAGTCGTAAAAAGTATGTCCCCCCCCCTCTATTTTTATAACTACGGGGTATAAAATTCTAAAAAAAATAGAGGTGATGCATGCTAATTAACTCTTTCAACGATTTTTGGTTTGATCAAAGTATCTCTTATAGTTTTTGAGATAGGTTGATTTAACTGTAATTTACGGAACCCTTCGTGCACGAGTCCGACTCGCACTTGGCCGGTTTTTATATTACAATTGTAAGAAAACAGTTTACATCGTGTTTTTCCAGCACTTGGGTAAATTATGTTCGTGTAGTAATATTATTCAGACTGTCTATTTTTACGAGCTTTTATTTTACTAACAACGTTTTACGCGTCGTCTGAAAATTTGAAATATTTTGACTAGACTAGATGTTTAGAAATATTAAATCTGTATCGTTCTATTCTGCAAAAAAATAGTTTTCGGATAAGAAATTAAATTATGTTTTTCCTTACATGCCAGTCACAGTTTGCAATCTCCGAAATTTGTCTATAATTGAAAAAAAAAAGTAAACCTTATGTGTGTACCTTGTTTTGTTTTTGTGACTTACAATGTACGTTTCTATACGTCTAAAGATTCAAATAATAAAACAACATACGATTACAAACGTTTATCAAAGAAACCAATAGGCGAATAATACTGTCCTTTGTTTACATAATTCCCACACATTATATCTACTTTTAACAATCCATTTGCAACAAACGGTTATCATGCATGGTAAATACATACAGAGCATTTCAAAATTACACGTTCCGTGAAATAATTTCTAGAAATGTCTAACTTACCGTTTACCGTAACATAATGGGTTAAACGTTCCGGTAATAAAACATTTATTGGAAGCTAAAATGCAGGGTTTATTTGCAACTACGTACTTGCTTTTTTCGCGGGAACAACTGCTGTAATAATAGCTTGAGTTACTGTGTTGGGGAGGTCAGATAGGCAGTCGCTCCTTATAAAACACTGGTGCTCAGCTGCATCCGGCTAGACTGGAAGCCGACCCCAACATAGATGGGAAAAGGCTAGGCAAAAGTTCACACTTCAATCGGACCAATGTATTACCTAACCATTTCCCCAATACATCGTTTAATGAGTGTAAATTATTCACAACAAGAACCAACATACTTTAGTACCTACACCTTAATTATGTTCACAAAGAAATTATACTTCGGCCGTTCAGAGAATGCGTTCCTGACACCTATCAGTTAGTCACGACTAGTGATGGGCACAACATAACACTGAGTTCGTTACCGTTCCTTCAAAATGAACCGCTGCATTATTTTAAGATTATTTTCGTTTTAAATTGGCGGAATCATTTGTTTTATATTTTAGTTATTTAAGTGGAAACCAAAAAAAGGTAATATTCATATAATAAAATTGTTTTATTTATTCTTTGTTACAAGTACATTGAATTGAATGTGCGAACAGAATATTAATCAGACTCCGATTTGCTTGAGGAGGTGGTGTCTTCATCATCATCTTCGCCTACATGTATAATTATATTATTATCAATAACAGAATCAATCCTGATATCTCGGTCTAACAAAAGCCGGGTAATCAAATAAAAACAGATCGAAAACACTTGAAAAACGTGGTCTATGCGCACGAAACGACAACGGACGACTGTTTTAGCGTCACAAAATGGCGGCCCATAACGCCATTTGGGGTTACCATTTTTAATCTAAGTATAAAAATGCGGTTTGGTCATAGTTTTATTTTTATTTTTCATAAAAGTTATAATTAAGTCTTATAGTCCATTATTTTCCAATTCTTAAAAAGAAAATCAAAACGTATTATTTTATATTATAACTGTATAAGAACAGATTACGATACTTGCCTGTTATTTTTAGCACAGCACTACAAAATATAAACCGCTGACATAACCTTGTAATAGCGCAGTATAGATTTAGAAAAATATTGTTTACCAAGTTATTTGACACTCAGTTTGGCACAAAATTATAACATTCATTGATTATTGATATAATAATGTTGTTTTAATGCTCCTCAATTGTTAAAACGGTAAACAACCAGCAAAAATATTTTTATCGTAACTGCAACGCCATTGCAAAGTTACGTCGTCAGTTCAATCGCGACGTGTCAGGAACGCATTCTCTGAATGGCCGAACTATAATTTGAACAAGGCTGCAGTATAAATCTGTACAAATAAACTGGCAGAATATCAAGCAAACATTGGTGTCAACCACTATATTTTTCAGGTCAAAATATTCGCTTCCAGATTACATACGTTGCGAACTGTTTATTACCAATAATAATGTGAATGACTTATAATAATTTATCAACAGTCTGACCGACAAAAGTTATCTATAGATACAAGTAGTATAAAGAATAATATTGTCTGTATCTTTGTAGGCGAGTCTGATATTGCGGCGGTCAAAATCTTTTTTGTTTATAAACAAAATCGTCTCGTTTACAACGCGTAAATCTGATCAAATTGCCCAAATCAAATTCTTTCTACTAGTCTCTATACTATCAGAACTTATAAATCAATTTAGGTTGTGTTGTGTAATTCGCTCTCAAATGCTTATTGTCCCGTGGGGACTTTTCCGATCGCCTTCGGCTAATATGACCGTAAAATACTACAATTTTTTAATAAATAATAAACATAAACAATAACATAATAAAACCAACAAATCCCAAAACAAATTGTAAATTCACTTTGTCGACATAATCAATTCGTAAATAAGGTACCTACTAAATAATTCTCATTGTTTACCGTTTACAAACGATACGACCTCGCTTTGTAGCAAAATATATATACTAGCTTCTGAGCGCGGTTTCACTTGCTTCAGAGAGGAACAACCCCTAGCAACTGGGTAAAAAGTATCTTATTCCCGTCGCCAGGGTACCAACTATCTCTCTCTTTTAGCGTGATTGCGAACTGCAGTGAATGGAATTCGCGTTTGGTTACTGGATATTTCAATTTTGTAAAAAAGTCTTTTGAGGCTGCTAGCTTTCCAGGCTCGAGCGGCAAACTGTTTCTTTACCCCTGCTTTGATTCTTAATTAGATACTATTCTTTCTCAAGCAACTTGATTAGGTGCCTAAGTAGCAAGAAGTATTAATAAATATACACAACAAAACATGTTTCCCAGACTATGTCAACAAACAATAGTAAGTTACATTGCTCGCAATATCAAGCAATAAATTGATCCAAAAGCAATATTTTCCTTAAGGAAAAATCACCCTTGCCTATAAATTGACGTTTTCAGTAAAATACCAAAATTCCAAATAAGGGTACGGAACCACTTGATCACATTACTGTGGGCCGGGGAAAATTCATTTTATGGAGTCATTCTTGCGGTAAACATTTTGACAGCGAAACTTTGACATATAGTTAACCCTCAATGCATGTTCGATATCCGACACTGGCAGTGTTTCAAATATTAATAGGTACTAATGTTATAGAGATGAAGAATTTGTCCTACTAGCACTTTACGCCTAGGACTCTCAACCAATTTGAAAACGAAAATAACACCCTTCTATCAGCTACATTTTAAACCCCTGCTATTTCAGTTTCATCAAAAGCCAAAAACGTTTGACATTTTCCAGAACCATTAGTGAAAAAGCTCCAAAAAACTTCAGCCTATACTGCAATACCGTGAAACAAACCGCATATATGCATGCAAAGCTATTCAAATACAGTGGGCACGCCATGTCAGGAACAGGGAAGGGGAAACGTTTATAGGAATGTAGGCCATGTGAGGGAAGCCAATGTCCTGTGTCTATGTTAAGTGGTAAGGGTTTAGTATTTTATGGGAGTATACTTGAAAATAATTTATATGTATTTAAAATACACATAAGTTTAATAACCACCAGCGCAAGGCTAGGTTAGGTAGAACCAAAAACATCCCTTAATTTCTGAAAAGAGTATATTTTGGATCTTTATTTACCCACAATGACATAAAGTCATTTCCTATATTTTTTGTCTAAAATGACCCTTCCAGAATGAACTAAACAGCTGCAAATTGCAGATGCTTCTAAAAATATTGACCGTAAACCTTCCATCGACATCTAGAAAGAAAGAAAAGAATAAGGCCAGGTGTAAAACTCGGCAACAAAAAAAACAATAAACATGGATCTATGCCGTGTGAATTGACACTTGCAAACAATTGCAACTCAGAATATCTGGGGGCTATACAAACATTTGTCTCGTACGGAAATGAAACACTGCCAGTGAGAGCAGTTGACATTTACTCAGGTAGATCGAAATGGGGATTGTAGCTTGCTGTTGCTTATAATACCTTTAATATTGAGATTCGATTGAAGATAGTTCAAGCTAGAAAGAACATAGTCGACTAGAGGCCGATCTAGAGAGGAGAAATAAGACTTGCAGGTAGGTACAAAAAAATGGGCACATTCATGCACTAAAAAACTGACTGATGGATCAACGGATATAGAAAAATAAAAACACATATCCTTAAAAGCCAATTGAAATGGAAATTCGTTGCGTGTGAAAAAGCGCGTCAATGTTTACATGTCTCAATGCGCTAATGTCAGGAACTGCCGAATGGAAAAACTCAGTGTAAGATAGCCCCTCAAAGAAGTACTTTCCTCAGGATTTTTTTTTCCGACGTCAAAAATCATCAAATGACCCCGCTGTGGATTAGCAGCGGTGAGGGAGTGTCAGACTTTTACTGACTAAAAACTGTCGTACCAGGGCTGCGGTAACTCTTTGGAACAATCCCGCAGCCCCTGCAGACTACCTCAGGATGCGGTAGAGACAGAAGCTAGTAAATTACATACAGGACCTATAAATTCAGACTAACACAACCAATTGAAGATCCAAACAAATATCAAATGAAACACGGTACTTACTACTGAATACAGATGACACCGTGCTAAGTGATTCAGATAGCTCGAGGAATGTGGAAATTATCTAGCTCTTAGCTTATTTTGGTTGCCGTATCGTGGGTAATGGACACGTCAGTATGTAGCCATTGTGGTGTCAAATTTTTAGCTTCTGAATTTTGAGACTGATTTAAGTTGCTGAGGAGTTAGAGCGCCACTTTTTCTTTCCAGCAAAAACATATAGGAAGCGATGAAGGTTCGGCATTTTAAGAGCTTTCTTCTGCAACTGTTGACGTTCAAAAAGTGCTTTTTAACAGGCTTGTTGGAATAAATGTTTTATATATTTTTTTATAAGTTTGAGTTATATCACATATTTTACACAAAACTAAAACGTCCAAACATATTACACAATCATCATTATTCAAATATTCACCTCCAAATGCATTATTTATCTCAATCACAAACCTACACCAATCTTCTAAACAGACGTTACTTCAGGATCCAAGAAAAAACAAAATACGAACTTAAGGTCACCACTCACTGACGCGTAACGTAACTTTAGCAAAAAATATCTAACATTGAGTCGTGGGTTGACAAACAAATGCTCTACAGACTTGCAAGCGTGAATAATCCGGCGACACGGTCCAGTGCAGTGGGACGAGACCTTTAGCAACGAACCACGAAATTCATATTACTTGAGCCTTTTAGGCGACTGAGAGACGGAAAATACACACCCTTAGAATACCTTATTTTGTATGCAAAAACAGATAGAGGCAAAGCAAAGAAAAATAAATAAAAAAGAAAGTAATTGAAGACCTAAATTACTTGAACTCTTTCAAGATCTGTGTCAAATCTTGATTGGACGGCTTGATTGGATGCAAAAAGACCAAAAATAGAAATAGACACTACTCTCCTTTGATTTACGTCTAAAAATAAAGCAAAGCACATTTCTAATATAGAACATAGTTTAATCTCCCACACGTTCTTAACCTTCCAACGCCCACTCTCAACATAAGCTATGTACGATTAGTTACATACCTGACCTCAACAACATTCTCTATATAAACTACAAAACAAAACTAGTCAGAAAGCAAAACGTATCGTAACTAGTTACGCAACGCCACGTCATGATAAGGCGACATTGAATTTGATGCCAAGTCTCTGTGTATCAACAGTAGGTCTGCATTTTAAGGTTAAAGGTTATGGCACATTATAGCGGCACCGCAACAGCACGGCTCCACACCAGCATTTAAGTTGTCATTCAATTTAGAGCATTAAATCGTGTATATTATAATATATTTCGTAATGTCAATATGAAAAAGCCAACGGCGAGCAGTCAGCGTGCTTGCCGCTTCCACACAACTCGACTCGCCGCCCGCGTGCTGCAAGCGAGCGGTCCTCATGCGTACAGCGCGCCGACGGCGTGCTAATTGCGCGCCGACTCCGAGCCGGCAGCGAAACAACGTCATTACGTCGTGTTCAATCATAACATCAATCATAATCGTCTTAAAATAATATTGAGTTTGCGGTGACAGCAAGCTTACACCTCGCGGCCGGCGCGCCGACGGCGAGCGGACGGCGCGCCGACGGCGAGCTTACAGCGCGTGGTTGGCGCGCTGGCAGCTAGCCGTAGTCTTAATTCGAGGCGACGCCGTGCTGCAGCCGTGCTGTTGCGGTGCTGCTATAATGTGCCACAAGCTTAAGGGTTATTATTAATTTCTTTCTGCATTGTACTAGTTAATTATCGTCCAACATTAATTTTAAGTGTTCTAAAATCCACCTAACGACCTCAGACATGGAATTATAATAACGATACATACAGTTTGACTGTTTTCTGGTCTAGTCGACAGTTGCTGTCACTCAGTACAAACAACGGTATTTTCATACCTTCCCTTGAAGACTGACAGCTGTCTACTGCACAAAACATTCGGTACCCCTATACTGAGTAGCATTGGGAGACGAAGACAGTTTGACACAACTATGTAGCATTGTGATATCTCCATGGCATTCTTTTGATGAGGAAAATGCAAACGTTTTGCCCCCATAAAATTCTCAAGACAGAAAATCGATTTCCGGGTATTCTAAGCTTAATTAAATAGTAAATAAGGCAAACGGACAACTACGGAAACTGTTAGTAATGGTATTGATTTATTTTCGTAAAGTAGGTCGGATGTTACTTTAAAGTTTGTTGCTGAAGATAACATTCACATAAGCCTATTAGAATATAGAGAAACTCTAATTTAATTACACAATAGTATTCATAGATTTTTTTGCGGATACAGCTACATAGGATCTACTTTTTAGACGCCCATACATCTTAGATTCTAAAAGGGAAACTGATTCCGAACAAAAATAAGTTGGTAGTAAAAATACATGGTTAGCACAAATTCCTATAAAAAGTTACCACGTTACATTACCACGTTTTATTTAACAAAAAATTCTTATTGAAATAATTCATGTCTAAATTGCAATGAAACCGATCCAACTACCAACGCAACAATTTCATAAAGCTACATTTCATGACCCTGCAATATTATTTAATCCCTCACAGATTTCTCTAGCTAGAACATCAAACGAACTTTATACCCCTAAGCTTAAAGCGCTTTAAACTAACTTGTTGCTGACTAAGGCCTCGGCCTCGAATTTTGCGGGCAGCAGGGCGGCAGCGGCGGCGGCGCGGGAGCGGCAGGATCTTACGCGTATAATCAAATGGACCGGCCCTCGAATACAGCGGCGCGGGAGCGGGCAACGAGCGGTGAGCTCCAGTCAAACGGTAACCGCCCGCGCCGCCGCCGCTGCCGCCCCGCTGCCCGCTAAATTCGAGGCAGAGGCCTAAGCTGACCAACGTATGTCACGTTCTGGGTTGCTTTACAGCGATTGCAGCTTTAAATGTACGATGCAACGAGCTTGAAAAGCTCTGTAAAAGAGTTACAAAGTTGGTAGATTATACTGGAAGTTTGCAAACATGATGATGACAAGGTTTTATTTAGTACATAAGTGTGAGAATATGGATTGCAGCTAAATCAACAATGATATTTTTGCAGCAGCACTACACAAGGTTCAGAGGAGTTGGACAAAGACAAAAACTCTTAAACTAATTTGACTTAAACGTCATTGTCTATCGTCGAAATAAATTGATCTCGATCAATTTATTGAATTGGAAATTTCATTTTAAAGTCTTTGTTGACTGAGCTGATCAAAATCCTCAAATCGGCTGCTGAAGAAGTCTCCAGAAATGACAGAATCATGTCACATACTCTTTATTTTCGCAACATACACCACTATGATAATGAAAAATATGTCTGCAAGTATAGCACGGTACAAGAACCGTCGAATAAAACATTCTAAAGGAGCTGTGTCGGATGAAAGTTGTCTGTCACGAACCCGTTATGGCCACGATTGGAAACCATACCTTTCGATCAATGGAGAGCAATCTAAAAAAAATTAAAGAAATCGGGGTCGCACGCCTACCACACAATCATTTGATGACTAATGTGATGATTGGCAAATACCACTTAATGCCAGGTAATTGTTTTGCTAATCATAATGTGCATAGTAAGTATGTTCGAGTGTTAATAACGTGTGATTTATATTAGTGTCGTTCCGCCTTCTGTGTGTTGGATACAGTTTAAAAAAAATTGTTTAGAGAAAGCATGACTTGTGAAAGGAAATGGTCTCTTGAGCTTTGTGTCCACACATGTAAATTGGTCCTTCCAGTCTATAAATTCTGGTATTACTTCACCTAACAAGTTTGCATCATTCATCACGTTTAACCGCATCATACCTTGACTTTGTGCCAAGGTCCGCAGTCAGTATTATGGATAGCCAGTTACTCTTGCGTTCGCAAACACTGCATTATCTCTGCCAAGAGATGCACGCAAAATAAATAAACAGCCGTCGGAATAATATTAGTATTAGAGATTTATCATGGTATTCAAGAACTAAGTGGATCATGAGATTGGTGAGAAGCTTATGAAAGCCTTGAGAGAGTTAGGGCCAAGCATTGGACTCTATACAAGGCCAATATTCTATTAAAGTGCCACAAAACCCATCGGTGGAATTATATACAAGGTCACCTTAGCATTCATAATTTTTAGGTCATTTCTCAATTTGGTTAGGAAACCATTTAGATTACATGTAGGCGATTAAGTATGCATATTGCATATGGACTTGAAGAGGATAAAATAATGGCAGGATATTAGCTCAGCAGGCTTATGAACATATGGTATATCGATGAGGTCAGACCTGACGGGCTCATTGATTTTCGATAGGAAGACGAGCATCGTTAAATTGGCAATAATGTTTGTTTGAACAAATCAACTTTACATATTCATTTACATTATAGTTTCATGTAAATACAGTACACAAAATAGTCAAAGGGACAGCAAATTGCAATATTTTTATTGGCATTTTCTGCATTTACCGGAGGCCTGCATATTAAATTAATAGATAGTGTACAAAAGAAAAGGTATCAAGTATTATTTGATTAAACAGTTTTAAAACACAATGTACGGAAGAAATAAAAATAAAACGGTCAAGAACGAAGTAAACAAGTAAGTATTATATCAACGATAAGCATCGCTGTAGCTGATTTCATGCGGTAATAGATACAATCGATCCATGGAGCGAGAACAGGGTTGCCAGTTATAAAACAACATATTTCATAAAAAATAAACAACCATAGAAATATACTGGCCATGACTAACCTAAACAAGCTAGATAAAGGAAGAATAAAACCTTTTATAGCTACACAGATTAATCAAAACTTTCACTAAGAAAAATCATAATTTCAATCTGACAGACGAAGTGGTGTCCAAAATGTATTCAAACTTTCTCCAGGTGTGATTTTTGACAAGATAAAGCTTGATCTTGTGAATATACATTTAAAATGTGTATGGACACTGCATACATTTAAAATTCATAAAACCCTACTCATCCCTATGATATCAAATATTGAGGCCAAACCAGGGCACACCTTTCAAACCTTCATCATTTTTTTTTTAATATAACCAATTTTCTAAGCTCATTTATATGACCAAAAGAAATTATAATCTGTATTACAGAGTCAACTCCCGCCAAAATACTACCAACGCTGGCAGCCATGTTGAATTCTGCCGCCATTTCTACGATCCATAATGGCGGCCCTAACTGGCCGTAACCTACATGCTTGGAGCTGATAAATTATAATCAATCAGCCACAATGCTGCGTGAAGGGCGCTGAACCGATATCCGAGTCACGGTCGGTCTTGACCAGTTTGTCGTTAGCTCATATAGTCGTGTTGCTGCACCTATTTCGGTATTGGTTTCCACATTCCTTATTAGTTTACTGAACTTTTTAGCTGTCATGATGTAATAAAAAAATAGCAGCGTTTATTAATGACAAAGATATTGTCATCGATGATTTTTAACTCGATCCCTTTTGGGGCAAGCAAGAAGTCATCTAACGGAGACCTTCGGGTTTCAGGACCACGGTGGCTCTTTCGAACAGACCCACATCTTTGGCTGCTTGGCTCTTAATTGAAAAATTAACTCCCTAATTAAGCTACAACTTGATCTGGGTGTTTAAGGCATCAATGTTAAGAAGTAAATGACCTCTTATTTCAAACAAAAGCTAATTGAGGAGATTTTCCTCTAAAACGATCATTACTTGATTACCAATGATAATAATGATAGCATTGCCACTAATTACAAGAGGTAGCACAAAATAACACAAATCACTTGATAATTCTAAGATTGTTATCACGACTTCATTGTAATTCTACTTGAAGTTATCTTGGCGCCTTGTTTCTTTGTAATGACCTGTGAATAACTAAATTACTAAGGCTATACGAAGTATACGATCAATTTGTATGGTATTTTATTACAAATCCTTAACTATGACACATATACAACCTCTCAAGTATAAGTGTTTTCGATTTCAGGTCAAGCAAGTACCAATGGAACTTTTCTTAGTGTGTAAGTATACCTTAACACCAATGGCTGATCAAAGATGAAGGAAAACATCTAGAGGAAACCTGGATATAAAATCTGAAATCACCAACCCGTGCAACACCCTTCTCTGTGTGAGAGGAGGCCTGTGCCCAGCATTGGTACGTAAAAGGGATGCTGATGATGACATTTACAATAGTATCAACATAGCTTCGCCCACATAATACGGGACCATTATCGGTTTACAGGTAAAACATAAATAACAGTAACGACATTCCACGCAGCAATGTTCAAACATCCCAAATTAATATACTACCGGCCCAAACCCCGTAAACGGTCGAAAACGGAAAATTGTTCAAATCACACAAGAGCACAAATGCTAAACAGTACATTAACATCCACCATTTAATTATGCATGGCATTTGGGATGCTTCGCGCATCGAAAATTCCCTGACCGCTAATTATGAATGCTTCTAATTTGATCAGTATTTCTGTACTAGCTACCAGCTACAATTTTAGTTGTTTCCCGAGGGAACTACTGCCTCCACTCGAGTTGATCCTCCACTCGAGTTGATCCTCCACTCCAAGGGATATCGAGTTGCCTGGGTAACTGGGTTGAAAAGCTCAGATAGGCAGTCCCTGCATGTAAAAAGTGGTAATCATGGTTTTTGCGAGAAAGAGTGAAAACATATCCACACTTTCATCTCTTTCTTAGTGTAATTTGATGTGATTGAGCACACTGAAATATAGGTTTTCAGAGCGGGTTACTCCCTTGGGTTCCAAAAATATGGAACGAAAGTTATGTCCCACGGGAATCGACGTACGGAAAGTTCTAGAAACTTTTTGCAACCTGGGAATACGCCTGGAATTTCGGCTCATAGCAAATCATAATGCTAAAGATGGATGGAACATTCATATACTACATATATAATCTAGTTACGGGTAGTCAGACGCCAGTAAGTCTAACACCAGTCTAACCAAGGGGTATCGGGTTGCCCGGGTAACTGGGTTGAGGAGGTCAGATAGGCAGTCGCTTCTTGTAAAGCACTGGTACTCAGCTGAATCCGGTTAGACTGGAAGCCAACCCCAACATGATTGGGAAAAAGGCTCGGAGGATGATGATGATAATATAGTTTTTGGCTCCCGACCTCGTCCAAGTGGAATAAATAGATACTTTGGACAGCATTTTACTAATAATTGGTAACTTTCCAGATAGCTTTACATTGTATACATATGATAGCTAGGTATATCCCGCAGTTTTTCACGAATAAGTATGCATATATAGTCTGTACGTATACGTACTCAAAAAATCAAGCCATTAGTCATACTGAACTATTGATAACCAAGGGAATATACCTCGAAAAAAAAAACCCGAGTGTACATCAGCAAGTCCTGATAGCCAGTACTCCCGATAAGTACAGTGAATTTATCTAAAGTGCACAACTACATACCGAACGAACACTATAGATATCTAGACTAATATAATAACAGAAAGTATTTTTTTGTTGCTTGTTTGTAGGCAAAAGGCTGCGAAACTACTGAAGCGATTCGAAAAATTATTTCACTGTCGAAAAGCTACACTCTTCCCGAGTAACACAAGCTATATTTTATCCGATTACGAGCAGTAGTTTCCCCACGACGCGAGTGAAACCGTAGGCAAACGGCTAGTGTATTCTGTATCGATAATCATTCGAATCAGCTGAATCGACTACGTTCCTTTTCGATATCAACCGTGAACAACGGAACGTTTTAATGGACTGATAATTTTATCGATATAATTACAAACAGTATTCGAGTTGTTTTCATTGTTCTGTTAACGGCTGACCAATTAATTTGCGCCTTGGGATAGGTCACATTCAGAATTGTTCATTGAGGTCGCGGTAGGAAATTATTTTGTTAGGGTATTCTTAATTTTCAAGACTCAACCATGATTTCCTTTTTGATATTATCTTCTTTCCGTCACGCAGGTTCATAATCATCATCCTCCTGCCCTTATCCAAATTTTATTTAGGGCCGGTGCAGGATATCTTCAGCCGCATAAGTAAAAGTTTCTATATAGATGTTTGTTCTGTTTTCACGCAATAGCTACTCTATGGATTTTAATGAAACTTGGCAGAAATACAAATCAAATAACATATTAAATACATACTCTGTATCTCTGTCCAGGAATTAGCTACCTTGGGACGCTGGTCACACCGCTAGATAGAGGAAGCTAATTCTGAACTTCTTCGTGTGACCTCATCCCATAACATACATTAACCAGTACAATATAAAGTTCTCTCAAAAATCCTGTTAGTATATTCGTAGCTTATTATTAACTAGGCAATCTGGTAGGCGTTATCGAATGCTCGCAACAATGTGACCGAGTGATGTTATCGATATGTCTCCTCGATTAGATACAGCCGCTAATGTTTATGCCAAAAAATGTTTTGCGCAGATTTATTCTTGTTTGTCATGTAAAAATAATGTTCTAGCTTTAGTGAAAGAATATCATGATGATGTTGATGGCATTCTAAATATTGCAAATCCGAATACTTTCACCAATAATGTTGATCTTTGGTAAGGTCCACAAATGAACTAGTTACTAGCCCATTACAACATACCAGTCCCAGAGCACTACATTAAACATATTGAAGGCAGGTAGAACAATAAAATCGAAAATTCAAAGTACCGAGACGTTTGATTTAAAAAAAAAATAAAAAAAATGGAATCACCAAGACTTCTCTAGGCTGAGAAGGGCTACTCCCCTTTATAATCCCTAGCTAGAGGGACTAAACTAGGCTGTTGTTAGAAATCTTTATTTAAGTATGTAAATATGCTAACTTTGCGTTTAACAAATACGAGGTAAGATAACAATGTATTGTTATCTGAGAAAGTACAGAATAATTTTCATTCAGACCACTAATGAACAAAGTTTCTTCTACAACAAACGCCCTCATTACAGTAATACCTAACTAAGTACAATCACCTACAATAGTTTACCAGCATGACATCAGCTATAACACTTGTGCAATCAGTACAGTCGAGTACAACGTTATCTGAACTATAAACGGTGCTCATTGCAAAACGGAACGTAATCAATGAAAGAGTTTGATTAAATGAGATTGAAATCTGGACTTACTGTTAACTGATTAGGAAGTAAATGCTTAATTGATTTGACATTTGCGTTCCATACCAGGTTAGGACGAGACCAACGTAACTTTTGTTATAAGTATATACTTTATAAGCCTTTGTTGATCTGACTGATGGAGAAGAAACACATCGTGGTGGTCTGGCTTTACTGACCAGCCTTGAGCAAGTGTAGTGATTTAACACTGATTCCTTCTTTGTATGAGAAGCTACAGCCCTGCAACGGGTCTATAGATGTTACTTACAATCTGAAATACTTACATATATTATTTTGAAGATTCCCATCAACACAGTAAATCGGGAGCATTCGATGCATATCAATGAATTCTCAATAATCACATAACTTCAAACATAAGATAAATCAATAAATAAATAACGAGACCACGCAAAAACGTAAACTAATCATTATCTATAAATATTTATCAGATACAGCCGAATCGAGGTTAAGGCACTAAGAAATAAAAATAAATATGTTAATGATAACCGCTTTTATATTACAAATCGGAAGATATATCGCAGGAAATACTACTTAACTATTAAATGGTTTGCGTAACGAATTACAGTCGGCAGCAAAAATACGCCTTCAAGAATTCAAGGCATGTTTGGTTTTGGACATTTTTGCATCCATTGGTTATTCAATTCTAAAGTGTATCATAAGTTTTCATCGACTTCAAAAACAACCAGGAGGTGCTCATGTTTTGTTTTTGCTCTTGAAAACTGATACCTACATCCTTTTTTTTTAATGTTTATGGGATAATTTGCATACATTACTAAAAGCGTTTTTGTTATACAAACAAATAAATCAATGTAATTAAATAATGTAAGTGAATAAATCTTTCTGAAGATACCTTTTTGATGTTGACTGTACATGCAGACATGAGGTATTTATAAACTAGCAATTAGGTAACATAGAAGGTAGAATTTAATTTCCCTTGAGTTTTACGTGCCTCCGCGAAGTAATAAAGTGTACAACTGTAGACCTTAACTCCTTAAATATAAATTACGTAGGTGTTGAGAAAAAAATAAACAAACGAAGTAAATCAAACAATGGCAAGTATAACAGAAACTGTGAACTTATATGAACATAACACTAAAACAAAGTTTGTTATTTAGCATTTCTTTAGAAAAGTAAAAGTACCCACGTTTGAACCTTAGTATGAAGAGGATAAAAGTTATTTATTTATTTAAAAAAACACACGTAAATTAATTCAATTTGCATTGACCCAAAGAAAACTGCAATTTTCATAATGTAATATCAGCAAGCGTTTCAAAAACTGACACTTGATAAAAACCACGTTCATACGCCATTTATTTAGCGAGAGGGTAAACGGGTAATCCTACAGCGAGGTACAACATGAATATTTCAATCGAGGGTAGTTACGTGTAACGGAACGTAACCTCTTGCCCCCACTGTCGGAATACGAATCAATGTTTAAAAAGCCTATTAAAATTCCTATCGAATACGTGTGTTTAGGGAAAACCAGCAAACTAAAAACGTAAAGTTTTTGGTACGAAATCGGTGTGGTTGAACCTTTATTGAGTCATAAAACCTTTTTTTTTTTTTTTTTTTTTATCGACGTAAAATCATCAAATGACCCCTCCCGCTGTGGGTTAGCAGCGGTGAGGGAGTGTCAGACTCTTACTGACTAAAATCGTCGTGTTCCGTCATAGGCCTTTTATGTACCAGGGCCGCGGTATCTCTTTCGAACAACCCGCAGCCCCGGCAGGCCTTGGCCCTGCTGGGCCCCGCTGGGGTTGCTGACGTCTCTTTGAGGAGCGCGTGGAACAACGCGCGCCGTCGACACGGGTCTGTCGTCTAGGAAGACAGAGGGACGATGAGCCACCCGAACTCACCGCCCACAGACCCACGCCTACGGTGGCCGGGAGTCATCTCGCGACACCCGGCGCCCATGGTGTCTACCTGGTCCAGCGCGGCGGCCGGGATGAGAGGTGCGAACTCTCTGGCGTTCCGCCTCCTCCTTCTCGAGCATGACCGCTTCGCAGAAGGAGGCGACGGCATCCCATTCCCTCTCGCCCCGGACCATGGCCTGAACCAGGGCCGGACGCGAGAGGTCGCCGCCGCCCAAAGCCTCGACGAGGACCCGGCGGTGCCCTTCCCATGCGGGGCACACCTGGACTGTGTGGTCCACCGTGTCCTCGGGGCTGTCCGCACAATGGTGACACCCGGGCGCCTCCTCACGACCGATGCGGTGCAGGTACCTCCCGAAACAACCGTGTCCGGTGAGGACCTGCGTCATGCGGTACGTGAGGGCGCCGTGACTCCTCCCGAGCCACTCCTCAAAGAGGGGACTTACCGCCACGATGGTGGCGTGCCCTGCACTGGGTTGCGATAGTCGTTCCCTCCAGGCCACCATGAGATCGCGCCGGAGTTCCGCCCGCTGCGCGACAACTTGCCGCGGCAACGGGGTTGAGTCATAAAACCTTAAGTCGTCATAATAGTGAACCTCATAAATGGAAGATAACATAATATGAGTATGAATGCACTGTTTTTCCCCATGATGTAACCTTCTCCAGTCAACACAACTTAAGTAATAAGACCTGATGTTGAAAATTCTTTTATCATTTAGAAGCCACGTTGAATGAATGTCAACGGTTCTATTTTATGCTAGGTTAAATCACACGAACTATAAATATAATTATAAAAATCTGCGACAATGCACATTGTATTATTTTGCGGTACGACGCTGCAACGCAATGTGGCCTCGCCCTAAGAGAATACTGTGGACATGCGATGAGGCCTCGCACTCGCACCCATGGTACATCCCCGTGAATCCCACCTGGACCGATTGTGCCCTGAAACTTGCTCGCGGGAGGACCTAATGAGCGCATCCGTGCTCTCGCTGTGGCGGCATATTGGGCTGACAAAGTGTAGTCTCACTATAAGAAATGTCGTCGACACGAAAGAAAAAGAGAATACTAAAAGTACCTATTCTTCAAATAAGGGAAAACAAGCTGCATGTTAATCTAGCTGTCATCTACATTTCTATCAGAACACCTTTCAAAGGAAATGCCCTAACAAACTCGGTGATCAAAGCCAGATCGATTAAAAAGGTGGGTAAGACCAATATCATTTAAAATGCAAATTCTGACCCAGTCATCCTGCATTGCTTGCAAAAGCTGTCGAATGGTGTACACATAGAATATTTTATAAGGGTCAAAAAACATTAAAGGGAGAACAAATCGACAAGCGTTTTTAGGTGAAATTGCATCTATTTGCATAGACATAAAGGGTCGAAGAACAAAGCACAGTTTGGATACTTTTTTTCGTGGGAATAAAAGTTTGTAATCCAGAAAGCCCATGATCTTTGGTTTTGGATTTAAGTAGGTATTTTTAAGTGAAACATGATGCATGATGCAACGTGAAATATGCATGCAGCGAGAGCCTTGTGAGACTTCCTAAAATTTTACCAACCAACAGAAGATGAGCCAAAGAATGAAGTCATAGTTAAACCATAAAACTTACTATTTTTCTTTTAGTAACTTCTAAGCATACCCTTGGTCGGTCGATACCACATTGATCTCGCTTTTGACGAAAATAAGAACCAGAAGAAGTGTTTGACCGTCTTGTCTTTGCCCCCTAATAATTCAGGTCTAACCATCCAAACAGCTAGAACAACTTCCAAGTCTGTCGACTTTTCAAACCAGAGTTCTCATAAAACAACGGGATATAAAGACAAAAGCAACAATACAAGACACACGGTCTGTTTCACGTCAACCTGTATAACAATGTTATTACTGTGTGCTGGTTCCTGCGACCGGCTTCGGTCGTGATGGAGTGATTTTGCAAAACATTGTTGAGGGGCCTTAAAATCAAGAAGCTAACTTTTACAATTTTGCATTTTTTTTTTTATTCCTGCTTATTTTTATGTCTCCGAGTTCTTTGATTTCTTTTAAAAGGGCAAGAATTAAAAAGGCGTGCCTCGTGATAAACTTACAAAACTTACGCTGCTTTTTACCAAACGAGCGTTCTTTTTCATAACTATTAGCCTTTTCATTGGTCCACTGCAGGCCTCTTCTCATATAAGGAAAGAATACTGTTCATATTACGCCTATTAAATGATTTTAGCAAGACTAGCGAAATAAGAAAGAATCGTGTTTCAGCTTCAGTTTGTCCGTTTAATTTAAACGTACCCTTACACGTAACCCATTAACTGAAATCAAGGCAAAATCATTTAAAATGTGCAATTAAACATTAGGAGAGAAGCCAAGTTAGATCTGTTGTCATAATAACATATCATCAAGCTTGTTTACCTTAACCAATTTGGCAGAGGGTGAAACATATCAACATTTTGCCAATTTTATAAAAATTCTTGCGATAGCTCGTACGTAACTCATAGGCTCATTATGGAACAAATTCTAGCTTCAGCTCCAGAATGAACGAAGGTGGGTTTAAGTCAGTAAAAATCTGACACTCTGCTGGAGTGATGAAGACGTTAAGCAATGTCATATTTTCTTAGCCGTCGCCAAACTTTGGCGGGTCGAATCATTGCGCGACATACAGCGCAGAAACTATAATTTACGGAAACCACCAACCCAAGTTTTGATCTGAACCACTGAAGAAGTGCCTTCACTTATTCATTTGATGAAACAGCTTTATTCTCGCACGCCATAATTATGTTACTTTGTACTACTTGCTGACCTACAGAATCTTTAAGGCCTACTTTCTGTAATGGTTATTATCTCAACTGTCTAGTTTTATGGCGAAGATTATTATCTTAATTACAATGTTCAAAATACCATAGACCTTTTGGGGCACACTTTACTTTTTAATTCGTAAAAGTATGGCGTTTAATGAGAACGCGGGAGACAAGATATCTTACTGATGTTAGGAGCTTGCTTGCTTAAACAGACTAGTCTGATTATAGTCTGATTTGAAAAACTTTCAGTTTTAGATAGACCATTTATCGAAGAAGGCTGTAGCTTTGCAATTCTCTCGGGACGCGGGCGAAATCGCTGGCGGAACCATGTGCAGTAAAATTATAAGCTGTCACTTTTGCCAAAGTTTGTTTGTTCTGCTCAACCCCATAAGTAAAAGGCGCGAGTATTTAATAACAAATAAAAGTAGGTCAATGCGTAGCCCACGGCGTTAATTGATACGTCACTAATTAAACAAAATATCAACATGTATTCAACTGGGCATTCGGCCGCGCCTTGCACGCAATAACTTATTACAGTATTCATTAATTAATATTCACATGTTATTAGGTGAAATGCATTGTTTTCGTTTTGTAATTAATGTTTGTTAGTAATATTGAAATTATAAGGGTGAGTTACACCATTTTAGATATGATGACTCTACAAATCTGTATATGTATTTTATTTGAATATATGCCTTTCTAGGATTAAAAAAAACATACATTTGATGGCTCAAAACTAGGCCCTACAGCAAAGAACCAGCTTAACACTCCATTCAATTCAAACTTCAAAAAATATGTGAACTGCCCACAAAAAGAGTGCAGCTGCAATATATTACAGAGGAGAAAAATATATATTAAAGGCTGCTACTGAAAAATTCTTGTTAGAAAGCTACACGGTTTCCGAGTAACATAGGCTATGTTTTATTCTAGTACAGGCAATAGTTTCCAGTGGACGCCAGTGTAACCATGGGAAAATGGCTAGTTATCCTCCGAGCCTTTTTTCCCAAACTATGTTGGGGTCGGCTTCCAGTCTAACCGGATGTAGCTGAGTTCCAGTGCTTTAACCCAATACCCCTTGGTTAGACTGGCATCAGACTTACTGGGTACTGCTGACTACCCGTGATGACTGCCAAGGATGGGAAAATGGCTAGTATAGAGATATTTAGTACTTCTAGCCTGTGGTGGCGGTGGTTTTGTCTGTGTCCAAAATTTCCCTTATTAATAGGTAAATGAGTTTTGCTATGGCATCATACAAAAAACCTATAATAACATATTTCCAATACAAATCGGTACCAGAAATATACAAAGTTACCTACTAGAAAATATTTATTTACACTTGTATCGGGGTAAGAATCATTTGCCTATTTCCTAGTATTTTATAACTATTTGTTTTGTGTATTAATTACTATAAGTTTTTTTTTATTTGACTAATTTTATTATATTAGTTTTTAGAGATGTTTCAAACAGTAACAAGTTTGTATATTCAGTCAAGAAACAGTTGAAAATGAGGAAAACCATTTTCAACAGCTACATGTGTTTGAATAGTGTGAAGTTTATTTATTTATCTATATGTTCCTTTATTTCAGACAAAATAAATAATTAGTGTATATTATGAATGGATACAATACCATGCTTTGGAATGTTATACCTATTTACCATTAAAACCAGAATAGGATATTTTTTTATTAATGTTTTCTTAAGCAGTTGTGATCTTAAAGACATGACCACTTCAATGTTTTACAATATTCAAGTGCCATTGTTTTATAAGATACAATTTTACAATAAATAAAATTGTTTCAAATATTTCTAAATTTTGCATGTTAATGTAACAAAATACTGCACACCTCATTATTTGATGAGATAGGCATGAGAATTTACTCAGGTATCAACTTTTCAATGTTCCCTAATCATTTAAACAACTTTCAGATAATAATATTTGTACAACAAGATTACCTTATTTTTATCATTTCTGAACATTTTTGCAATGCCAAGAAATTATAAGGTTGTAAATAAATATGCCATGGTCATATAAAACTGTTGGTAAAAGTATTCGTGTGTATTTTTATCAGAGAAATGATCATCTGGGTCATAGTAATGCAATTTTTGTGTTTCGCAATCATAACATGAACGTAAGGTAACTGTAGGCGTCGCTGTTATTATTTACTGGTTTATTTGGCGCAAAACAGGCTCCACCAATCAACTGTAGCCGTTTATTCGCGCCCTCGCAATTAAAATGACAGCAGATAAACCTTGAAAACAACGAAACCCTGCTCCACTCTACCCATTTCACACATTTGCCAACCATAATATTGATAATTTCACCGACCTTCAGCGCTCTGGTTCAACGACAATGGCGCTCCAGCCGACGCCAGATCCTTCTTCTGTCCGACTTTAGGCGGATCAGAGTCCGAATCGTCGAACACAAGTGTCCGGACGGACTGGGAACATCGGCGATCCATCGTTCACTCTCACAGCACAACACACAAATGCACTAATATTTCCCCCATTTAACACCCCTTGAACAACTTTACAATTTCACGGTCTATTTACATGACACCGTTAATATTAAGCGTGCGTAAACATTGATTAAAATCAAGGTATCCATAAACGATTGTTAATGCAAATATTTTCTATGTCATGATAAATAACGCGATACACGACTTCGCACAAATCGAAAAATGACACTTTTGAAGGGCTTGCTAATGTTGCTAGCTACTAGAATTTTACCACACAGTGTTTACATCGTTATAGTTTATGATCATTGATGGCAAACGTAAGTCCCTGTTAGAGGAAACTAAAACTATTGAAACATATTTTTTGCGTGAATTTTAGGTTCGTAAATAACTGTAATTTTATTTATCACACTGATAATAAACAAGGCTCAGTCTAGAAACAACGCTAATCACAACTGGGGTATTTTTAAGATTTTTAACTATATCCTTCGAAGAATTGCATATTCGATACTTTAAACAAATATGGGGAAAAGTAATTTATAATATAGCAACTAAAACATTGCGTTCCAGATCGTGGTAGTATTCGTGGTAGTATTTATTTATTTATTTATTTATAATGGCTAGACTGATTAAGGTGAGACTTTCAGAAGCAAATAGCTGAGGTAACAATGAGTTACTGAGGCTACTTTTTACCTGGCTGAAGGAAATTGATACCCTAAGACGCGTGTGAAACCAAGTCATTTACAGGAGGGGGAAGTTTTAAAACAAGTTTGAAAGCAAAACATGTAAAAAACGAGATGTGCCACTAAAAACAATTTACGTTTTTTTGAAAAAGACGAAAACTTTTCTTTAACTTCCTTTTTGATGTTTTGAATATTTTCTTATTACTTTTTAATAAGTACTTCTTTTGAAGAGGACACCGCCATGCTAAAGAACTTGAATATGTTCACCGCGACCATATTTTTATTACTGGCATTACAGTCAAATTAACAGGTGTAAAATCCTCCATCCTTATTTTTTTTCAATTATAATCAGCGCCATCTCACGGCATAATAGGAAAATGTGGTACAGATTAGTATACCATATCGAAAAATGGCTGTAACTGACATCTTAATGTTGCCAATTTACATCATAGAAGTCACTAAAATTTTAAATAGTTATTGAGTTTCGGCTATATTTACTGCATTATTTGACGAGATAATAAACTACTAACTTCATTTCAATAAACATATTTCCAAAAAATGTAAAATAAACAATAAAAAAAATTGGTACATTGCGCCATCTATTGGCCAAATTTGTTAAATTTGACATATTCCGTCAAAAGAAACGGAAAAACACGAGTGTGCGTCGCCTCGGTAGATATCAGTTGAATTATTCGGCTAAAATGCCCTGGCACGGGCATACGTAGTCGTCGGTCCGCCATTACGACGCAGCCGAAGACACGTTCGTCGTATTTAGTTAAATATTTTCGTTTATAAATGAGTAATAACGCTCATGAACTAAGTAATCGACTTCTGAATGCGTTGGATAACAATTACAATGTAAGTTTCAGAGTTTTGATGATCGTAAGTCCGATAAACTAGCCGAGATACGAAACGGTCCACGAGCCCATGACACCCGATTCGATGTTGCGATTCGGACACTCGCGAGGTTGTCTCGGGGGTGCCTTGTGCTGTGCTAAGATCACGAGATGTGTTGATAACCGTACAAACAATAAATCGGAGTATAGTGCGGATCGCGGAGCGGAAACGGACCGTGTGGATACGTGAGCGTGCGAGTTAGAGGGGCCACTGACGTCGCCAGCCCGCCGCCCCGTCCCTCCGTCCCTAGTGCCAAAAATTTTGCAATGTGAAAGTATGGAATTGTGCCACGCGCGACCTTTCCCGTTTATCTTCTCCGTTGGTGTGACTAAGCGACGGGGCTGCTGCAAATATGTGTTTTTTTGTACTGATTGACCTTACGTACGTGAGTACAAACGTAGCTATAGGTGTAACGGCGGCACCTGGCGCCCCGCGTGCCGTATGCTGCTCCTCATCACACTGTTGCCTCCTCGTAGCTCGTGTTTGAAGCCTGTTCTCACTTGGTGGTGAAGCAATAAGTAATATTTCGGTACTTTAGTGGTTATTTAGCAGACTCGTGTTATTTAGCTGGCTTCAGACTGTTGCTAAGGCCTAGGAGCAGGTGGATGGCATGTTGAGGCAAGTGGCTAGTGTTATGACAGTTGTTTTAAAACTTCTACAGTATCTCTAGCTGTTATCATTATTGTGGTCATGATTATTTTAAGTCTGATAACTCATTATTTTGTTAACACTGGTTGTTTCCTTGTTCGCTGTTATTCTGGGTTGTTGTTCAGTTAATACACTGTTCTGGGTTGTTAATAAACCGTGGGTTAATTTAGGTTATTTTACCATGAAGTTAGTTGCCATGGGTTCTGAACATAAAGAGGTTAGTTTCAGTTAAGGTTGTATTAAAGTCGGTGCAATGTGATGCAACATGATGTCTTTATTTGACCTCTATGATCCGTTTCTTGATCAATTCTGACCACCACAATATTTATCTTCTAAAGATAAACCCATAAAAAGTTACATTGATAAGATGCTACCTAATAGACTGATTGAGTAACTTAACTATAATTTCACAGAAACGGTGACTAACAAGACAATCTCTATTTCAGCATCAAGAATTGATTACATAAATGTACAGACTACTGTAACACAGAATTTTACAGTTAACATACAGATCTTAGTTAGAGTTTAGTCACAAGTATGTAAATTATATTTTTACTAGCTCATCGAGTTAGTCAAAAAGTATAAACTCAGTCTTAAGCTGCAAGTAAGTCGTTGTGAACTTAATTTGCCCCTGCAATTACAGGGCCAGAATTGCTATCAAGTTTCTAAGAAATATGATATACATAAGTTGACAAATCGCTTGAGCCAGCACTTATAACAAAGTTGCATTTCAAATGTTCATAAGTTATACTTATTGTAAACTACAATGTAATTTGCTATTACATATAATAATTCATTGTTTTGGGTACTTAACTGTTCAACTGAATTTTATTATAGGTTAATAACCTGGTTTCATTTATGATCATGTTTCAGTCATTAACTTAAATTTGTTAGTCTAGACTCTGTAAAGTATTCTAACCTATTACAAATTGAGAGAGCATGTCTCCGACCATATTCTTATAAAGTCGGTGAGATATGCCTTTTAAGTAAGCGCACAGACCTTTTCAACCTTAAGCTTTGGACAGATCAGGCATCTATTCTTTCAAAGTTGGACTGAATGTAGATAACGAAGACACATTCAGTAGTGCATGGCAATTGACTGATATGAAGACGATGATCCAACTCTGGATTCTATCATACATTTTCTAAACCCAGTAACTTGTACACCATTGTTGTTACAAGTTATTCTGGAAGTTTCGCAGAAAGTTTTACCAAAAGGCACTGAATTGCCCAGGTAACTTGAGGAAGTAGGATGGGCAGTCACTCCATGTAAAACACTAGTACTCAGGAGCAGCCAGGCACACTGAAAGCCAAGCCCAATAAAGTTGGAAAAAGTGAAACAGATGAATGATAAATTGAAAATTCATTGGCGACATTTTATTTACCAAGAGATAGGGTTAATGAACTCTTTATATTAATAATAACAGTAAATAATACCTACTAATTACACATAATGCATCACCTTTAAATCTATTCTTGTAACACAGGAAATAAACTCATAATAAACAACTAAAGTTAATCTTTTCAAAGAAGTAAAAGGGTTTTCAAACATGCATTTTGGTAGTCTTGTAAAGCACTGTATCACATAAAATTATTAATAAACAGTAGCTGTATTTATATCGAAAATAACTTTTAAAATGATACCTGTTTTATCCAAATAATTAATTAATTAAATATTTTATAATTATACCAAAATCTCTATAAGATTCGCTAACTTATTTTCAAGTACCTAAGATTTCAATGGCCGACTTGCAAATTATGGTGTAACTAGACATGTAACATTACAATTTTTTATGACTCATCGGACATAAAATAATAAGTTTTTATGTTATTCAATACTTCCTAGGCCAGATTTAACACAATAGATTGACAATATAACACCATAGCTTGGAATTCTATTCTCTGGCAAATAACTTGCAACTATGAAGTTAAATAAGGAAGCTAGATCTAAAGGAATTTGCTTTTTAGTCAAGTTTATCGGAATGTTACTTATTTCTTGTTTTTATAAGGCAACTTTGTCTAATACTACTAATTACAAGTCTACACAAGGTAGATAGAGAAAACAATTTAATTTATCCCATGTGTACTGGGAAATATCCTCAAGGAGACCCCAATTCTAAAATTGTTCTGTTGCTGAATATTTCAGCTTTTGCAAAAGTCCTTTCAATAACTTAGATTGCAATTATGTGACATAACTAGCGAGAAATAAGATGCAAATTTCTCAACATGTCATAAAATTTTAAACTTCTTGAAATATTAATCGGAAGAAAAAAGGCTCTAACTGGGCCTCAACTATTTTAGCTATACAAGACCATCACACATCAGTCATTTTTTCAGTATTTATGAACCCAAGTTACAGTTGTTGTTTTGAATATTGAGGAGGTCAGATAACCAGTCAATCCAAGTTAAACACTGGTCCTCAGCTGTATCCGGTTACACTGGAAGCTGACACCAACATAGTTGGGAAAAGGCTAGGCATAAGATTAATGCTAAATGCTAGTATATAAAACGCTGGGTTGTTAATTAGAAAGCTAGAACAAGCATATATCAAGTTTCATAACTGTTCCAGTAAGCCTCTTCAAACTTGTCTAAACTTGATTTTAGTAAATCTAAAAACATTTATATATTTATTATTATGTAAGTCCAGATAGATTGATCATTTTATAGTTTGGTGCCTTCTTGTCAGAGAGATTCAAATTGTATATATATGAATTTATTATGATTTTTTTTAGATCCAAGTTCTCAGTAATTTTTGTACACATCACTTTTTCATTTCAATATGTAAATAAATTGAGGTAAAAAAATCTTTAAAAACAAGCTTTTATTTAAATGCGCTAAAAATAAAAAAAATAAGCTTTTACTGTAACTTTACTGATTTATGTTTTAAAAGCTTGTCGCGACATTTAAGTACTCGTATTTACTTTCTTAGTAAAATCGCAACAAGCTTTTAAAACATAAATCAGTAAAGTTACAGTAAAAGCTTATTTTTTTTATTTTTAGCGCATTTAAATAAAAGCTTGTTTTTAAAGATTTTTTTACCTCAATTTATTTTATACTTTTTAGTTTTGATTTGGTAAAGTGCACTTTATTTTACTTGCCTGTCATTGGATACCTATATGGATGGGATTGAAAAAAATAGGTTATTCACCATTTTGTAGCGGCGGCCATCTTGGATTTTTATTTCGTAAAGTGCAATGTGTTCTACTAGTCAATCCCTTTCATTTGATACCCATATTGTATAGGTACTTTAAAAATAACTAGTCCGCCATCTTGTATATTTAGCCATGTTGGATTTAGGATGACGTCACATAGCTTAACATGCATTGTCATCCAAACTAAACATGTATGCAAAATTGCAGCTCAATCGGTTGAGGGCAAGTGCCTTAAAATTGAGTTGTAAAATTCCACCCGAACACACATAGTTACATACATACATACATACATACATACATACATTGCAAGTTAAATAAAAGCTTGTAAAAACCTGGTCCTCTAAAGACAGATCAACTTATCTTATCCAATTTTATTTATGGTCAGCACAATAGCCTCTTCTCTTCCATTTCTTTTTTACTCACCATACTAACATTGACTGCCTTCTTATTCATGTCATTGCTCAGACAATCTGTCATCTTTTTCAGTCTTCCTCTCCCTCTCCATCCATCCAAATTTATTAAGTAGCATGGTTTTCATCCCTCATTAAGTGATTAAAAATACTAAATCAGTCAGTGGGGCACAAATTCTTGCTCTAATTATTAATTATACCTGCTTAATACTAAGTCATTCAAGAAATGCCCTTTCGGCCCGTCTGTTGTTATTATATTAGAAGCAATGTGTAGAATTTCGGTTTTTGCCTTGACCTAGAAACCGATTTTATTTTCAAGATCTAACACAGAAACACACTAGCTATTGTTCTTTTCTAATTTTAGTTTATTATGTATTTAGTAGCTAATTGTTTACTTAGTAAAAATTTACAAAACTTTCCAGTAAATAAATTGTTATTTAGCCTAAAAATCTAGCTTAGAAACCATGGTAACAAGTAAAAAAAGTACAGTTTACAAAAAGGGCCATAAAGTTTCATTACCTAAGAATCAAACTTGTAACCCATGAGTCATATCGGAGGCTGCGCGCGCGCCGCAATCATAGGAAACGGTCGATAGTTATTTTTTTCCCCCCATTGATTGCGGAACGTCGTAAAATCGTGAAACTAAGAAATATCATAAACCAAACTAAAAGAAATAACAGTGGCTTTTTACCGGAATTTACAACATTGTACGTATTGATGTTTTATTAAGTTATTTTTAACCGATTTAAAAAAAGGAGGTTTTGAACTTAATTTCAGCTTTTAAATCATTTTAATTTTAGATACTGAGACTATTGAAATATTCTGCACAATTTGCTCCGTATCCCCCTCTAAGTACAGCATCGTTGCTTGTTGTCGCTAAATTAATATTCTGCACAATTTGCTCCGTATCCCCCTCTAAGTACAGCATCGTTGCTTGTTGTCGCTAAATTAATAGCTTCCAAAGGGCTCGTGGACTCGGATATTTTCACGGAAATAAAGCGGTCTTATCGTAATCTGCTCACGGCCAAATTAAAAAAATAGGAAACAAGAACAAAACTTAATAAAAACTAATGAATGATTAGTTGACGTATTCTTAAAGTTTGTTAGTAAAGGCAAAAAAATCGGACTTCACGTTTCTTTTAGCCACCCTTTGCATACGATAGCTAAATTTTCAAAAAAAAAAAAAAGCAGTACAGCTCTCGTCAAATAACTATACCATTCTGAAGTCAGCCAATTGGCGCCATGCGCTTTCGCAACAGTATTTTGTTTAAACATTTTGACTTATCCGAAGTCAGAAGCCAATTTTAGAAGGACAGTTATTTGTCATAAAGTATCAACAATTTTATGAAGTTTTAACATAATTTTCTCGACTGTTCCAGGTTGTCGACATGCATACTGTCAACGAAATTATATCCGTATTGGAGAGAATCAATATCACAAAAGAGCTGCTGGAGGTGAGATATTTTATTTTAATTAATACTGACTTCTTCACTCTCCTAGTTTTATGAGACGGCAATCTGACACTGGAGAGAGATCAGGCGTAGGTCCATTGCAAATACTTCAAAAAACTTTTTTACCATCAGTGGCCTTTTACTTCTATAAAAGATGATTTAAGCTGCATCCGTGTGACGACTAACAAGGCCTATGCGAGAGCGACAGCGTCGACTAGGTACCGGCCCTTTCACACGGCAGTCCAGTTTTTTGCAGGATCCTGTTTGATCGCAAAAGATATTATATGCTAGTGTTCACACGAGCAAACCGCATGCAGGATCCTACAAAATGCTGTTCCAGTCGATTTGTGCGATTCGGCTTTGTCACTTGATACTGGATCGTTCGTCCAGTCAAAAGCGGGAATTCTGCAAAAACGGACGCTGTGTTCACACGTAGTTCAGTTTTGCACGATACAGTAAAATGCCGGCCCCGCAAAACTGGACTGCGGGCTGTACTAGTTACAAAGTATCAAAATACTCCAAATTTAGTGGTACTTCCACAATGTACATATTATCAAACTTCCTCACACTAGCTTTTCCAAATTATAATTATCCTCTAATGACCCAATTAAAACAACAATAATGTTATCTAAAAACATTGTATGTTAGTATTAGGAAATCAAATAAAATCATTAACTTAACACCCTGTAATTTTTTAGTCACAATTTCTTAAGTACATAAAAGTCGGTGATTAGTTTTTATTAAGTACACAGTAACTTAATAGCTGTAGGTATAAGACATTACATAGAATAGTGAATGACAATGATAATATCTTAATTAACTTGATTCACATAAACTGTTTGTCAACACTTGGTTGGTCTAGTCGTAAGCTAAAGCAATAAGTTTAAGGTTGATGGCAGCCGCAAGCGTTATTTAAAGTTATCTTTTTATCTACTTAACTAGGTTCCACCAGGTATTTCACCCGCTTCCTGTGGAAACTATAACTCCACACACCCTGATAACTATATAGTAGCCTATAGCCTTCTATAAATTACCTTTTTAACACTGAAAGAATTTCTCAAATCAGTCCAGTAGTTCCTGATATTATATGTAACCTCCCTGAATAGCAAACCTGTTTGTACTGCATACCCATGTTTAAAAAAACGATCTTTATTTTTATATTCGCTCATTCAAAGAAAACCCCTCACCTTTATAATAATCGTAGAGATTCTTACATATTTTCTCACCTAAACCTTCTAAATTCCAGACCACCCGACTGGGTAAACACGTGAACGAGCTTCGGAGGAAGACATCGGACCCCAGTCTCGCGCGGCGGGCCAAGGTGCTGGTCAAGCGATGGCGGGACCTCGTCATACCCACCGTCGCCTCGCCCGGACATACAGGTAGCTGACAATATCATCTTAATGTCTCCTTAGTACTTGCGAAGTTGACTGAGGGTGCATCCACACGGTGCAAGTAGCTTGCGCATCTTGAGGCCTATGCGCAGGTTACATGCATTTTAAAGACGTGCTGGACCCCAGCGACTCGCGTATGTCATCATCCTCATCCTCCTGCCCTTATCCCAACTCGCGTATGTACCAAAGCAAAATACCCACCCGCGTGCTCTTGTCACTTGCTCATGTTAACTTGCTCCAGCTACATGCGCCGTGTAGACGCACCCTGAAGTCAAGGAATACTTCGCATGCCCAGCGCGGTGAGTATGGGCAAAACCTTGCGTGCTAGGAACCAGCGGTCCAGTAGTGGGAATCTTTAGGCTATGACGACGATTCTTGCTCCTCCTGTGAATTGAATAAATTCCGGTATGGATGGCCGATGGCCCACAATAGGAAGGAAAGGAGATTGCCACGGGGCAGGTCCCTTTTGTGGTATCGTGTGCCTGAATGGAATAATAACCTAAAAATATTGTTTATTTTTTTGTTTCCAAATTATTTTTTATACAATTTCTTTCACCCTGGGAATAAAGTTAAAATTAATTAATAGTTAAACATTACGTCGACATCCGTTTGATTGGTAAACAAAAAAAAGTTGCCAGATATCAAATAACTATTGAAAATTACGTATTTTAATCAATAGAGTAATCGATATCAAAACAAAACAGTTATTAAAAATAAAAAAATACAATTATTTTTAATTATTATTCTAACTATATTCATGATAAGTCTATATTGTTGAACAGATAAGATAAGATAGATAAGATAAGAGCGATTTTAAATTAAAATAAAAGCCTTACGTAATTTAAAAACTTAAATCGATTTATTAATGATTAAATATAATTGCTCTGGCAACATTTACTTGCGCATGTCACATCACTTTGACGTTCGTTCGTTGTGTGTTCGTGATTGCTTTGTATAATACGTTGAGTTTTGAATTCCGTATTTACTTAGTTATTATTTACGATACGTGCCTTTCTGCTACCACCGAGTTGAGCTAATAAGTTCCTCGCGTACTTACTTTATGTTTTGTGAGATAATTGACTCCTCTTTGTGAGATATTGACTCTAAGTGCTTGACTCTTGTTTGTGCTGTTCTTTGTGAGATAAAGTGCTATTCTTGGAGAACAATTTGACTCTTAGTGAAATCCTTGTGTGATATTGAACTCCCGAACTGTTTTTGTCAGAACTATGTCTACCCCAGCCAGAAGTCGGGCACACCGCCTGTCTTACCGACGCTGTATTAACTGTTCCCTTTTACTAGCGTCTAATTTACGCCGGTATACAGTTGAGGAGTTGAACGAGCAAATGACAGTTCTTCTACGAACTTGGACAACGCCTACACCTGTAAGTTATCGTGTGCATAAACAATAATAATTATTGTGGACAATATAAATATAGTGGTTAAATGCATTATGCAAACTCAAAATAACATTTGATTAGAGTAAACTTAGCACTGTAAACTTAGTTCTTTATGAGAGTTTATGTATTTACAAGTTTAAGCAGTTATAAATATAGAATAGTATAGAATATAATCTTTTCCAGGTAACGTCAGATGATATCCTATGTATTGAATGTTATTTGCTGTTGCAAGAAAGGATATTGTCAAATATAACTGGATCCCACGAGGATATATCACCTGCATATGGTCACTTAAATGTTTGTTATGGATGTGGTATCTCTGTTGCAAGTCGGAGAACCCACAGAGTTGAGTTAGACTGTCCCCAACGTAGCATGATTTTAAGATGGACTTTAGCACATCTGGTGAGTATTATTTAATAACATTCTGTATCATCACGCCTATAATCCCCAATCACAAGCGTGACGACGATTAGGCAGAGGTGTACCTAACAGTACACAATACATTTTGTCAGTTATGTTCTAAGTAATAACGGTGAGACCATGCAATCAACCAGGCACAAACCCAGTATTCCAGGCTCTTCTGGTTACTACTCATGAAATCTTAATGGAAATACCCAGAAACCCAATCCTGGAACTGAACCTGAGATCTCATACCCTGCAATTGTGTTTAACATTTTCTAAATAATGTTTCAGAAAAAATGCTGCATAGTTTATTTCTAATTGATGCTATTTTTATTCATATGCTTGCACAATAACAATATAGGGTTTGGTACCTATTCTGATATTCACTAATACCAACTATTTCATTTTAGGTTCCACATTTACAAAAAGTGTGCATTCCTTGCTGGTTAGCAGCAACTCGGGAGACGAGACGTTTGGAGGTTCAAGATTCAAACAGACCTGCAAGGGTCATGGATGCAGCTCTATCTTCATTAGAAGACCCCGAGATACCTGAACCACCTCCAATGCCAGCTCCAACATCTCAACCACAACAAGCATTACGAGTTCAATCTAAGATTAACTCACAAAAGTATAAACGAGTTGCTGCAGCTTCTCGTCACTGTATGTTTGTAGGCTGTGATAATGATGAACGTCTTTTAGTACCTATGACTATAAAGGAACTGTTGTTATTGCAGTACAATATATATATACCTTTAAATGCTAGAATCTGTCATCACCATTTATATAGCAATCAGTGGGATGAACTGACTACCAACCTAAATGACTTTACTAGCTTTCAAGTTGATGATATATTTTCCATACTGGAAAGAGCTTCTCAAAGAAGTTTAGATTTTAATAATATTGCAGCAATGGATGCACATTTACGCCATTATTGGCTGGGACTTACAGAGATGCAGTTTAATGAAATATTAAATAGCCTTCCTACTTTACATAATAAGGTTAGAAATCCTAGCCTTGCATTAAGCACATTTCTTGTTAAACTTAGGACAGGGGACAGCAACCAAAGACTGGCAACTCTTTTTCAATTGCCACGATCTACATTAGAAAAAAAATGAACATTGTTAGGGAATGTTTAAAAGAACATTTTGTACCAATGCATTTGGGAGTTAATCACACTAATATACAAAATGTGGCCTCACGTAACAGGACTATTCCTGAAGGTCTATTCGGAGACAGTAGCATGGCTCCAGATTCTAAACCTGCTATTGTCATATGTGATGGTACATATGTTTATGTACAGAGTAGTAGTAACTACAAATATCAGAAACAGACATATAGTCTACACAAATATAATAATTTGGTTAAACCCTTTTTAATCACATGTTGTGATGGATATATTTTAGAGTGCATTGGACCATATGAAGCAACAAAAAATGACTCGACAATCATGAGTGATCTATTTCGTAATGAAAGTGGTCCAATGCGCTCATTTTTTAGACAGGGGGATGTCTTTATATTGGATAGGGGATTTAGAGACGTGATCCCTGAACTCCAAAGCTATAATTATAAAACATACATGCCTGAGTCATTATTGGAAGGTGAATTTCAATTGACCACTGACCAAGCAAACAAGTCTAGGTGTGTGACTATGTGTAGATGGGTAGTTGAAATTGTAAATGGTCGCATCAAAAGAGACTACAAACTGTTTCGACAAGAATATTTTAACAGAGCATCAACACACCTTATGGATGATTTTAAAATTGTTTGTGCCCTTTTGAATAAATTCCACCCAACAATTGAAGATAGACCTGACGCTGCAGAGTATGTGCAAATTGCTCAGGCGAGATTAAACAGTAGTAATTATTTGGGGGAATTTATTCGAAGGGATAACATCAATAGGAGACGTACGGTTTTCCAAAACATAGACAGCAATGCTCCCCATTTAGATCATTTTCCAAGATTAACTTTAGATGATTTAAGAAGATTTGCATTGGGATCTTACCAATTAAAACAGGCTAGATCCTATTATGGGGAGCACATAAGAAGTAATGGTACTTATAATGTTGAAGTAAGCAATGATGTCTTGGAAGAGGATTTGCCCTTAATATTGGGTCAAAATAATTATTTAATTAGGACTAGAATTAAGTCCCGCCATGTGAGCCATAAAACATATTACTCTTATTTGTTGATAAGTAGAGATGAAGATCGGGCAAATTCTTTAGAAAGTATCATTGCTTACTATTGTAACTGTCTAGTGGGTAACCGTACGGTAGGGTGTTGTGCTCATACTATGACAGTATTGTGGTATTTAAGCTGGGGCCGCTTCAACAATGTGAGTGCTCCAGCTCAATCTTTGGACGAAATATTTTATGAAGAATAAATAGTTTATTCATGTTTTGTTTTTTTTTTATTTCCCTTGCTATTACTAAAATAATAATAACTATCAATAACGGTAATTATGAGTCTATACTAATATTATAAAGAGGAAAGATTTGATTAGGTAGGCTATAATTTATCCGGGTATGGAAAGGTGTTCCCGGGGACGCGGGTGTAACCGCGGGAAACACATAATAACAATTCCATTACTTTATGCATAAATAGAGACATAATTCCATGGTACTGCTATTTACAGTACATATTTCTATGCTCATAGTGATCTATAGTCCATGTCAATTTCTAATTATAACCTATATTCTTAAAACAGAAAAATAATGATATCTCTTGAACCAGGGTGAATAAATGAAAAAAGGTTTCTGATTATGAAAATGCAATGTTTTTCCTATTAGTTAAAATAAAAATCTTCAGGGCACAAACATTTTTCACTGGGACCCAACTTCCCTTACAAAACGGGCAATCTCCTTTACCAAAAGTTTCGCAAATACATAATGATAATGGCATCCAGATCAATTTTTGGCGGCTGATCTTGAAGGACAGCAATCTGAGTATATGAGATAAGAAATGTAGCTTCAAAACCTTTTTTATGAGGGCGTCTACGCGCTCTCCGAGGCCCTAATTAGTAGTAGATTACTATGTATCGATAAGACAAAACCCATTACGGTTATTCCCCTAACTAACAACATTTCTAAACCTCAAACCAACGCCATCTACCGCCACCACAACAAAACAACGACACACCCCATCGATCTTCAATACAGTATGGTTTCGCAAGCCATTGGCCAACAGTCGTGATCAAGCGATTCGATCGCAATTAGACTACCAATACTTACCACTTATGAAACACTGACTCATTGTAGAATTATGTAAGTTTTTGTGAACCATGGCAATTTGGCAATGAAAAATAGATAAGTGGGTTGAGACAATGGGTTCGAATTGGTTTTTGAAGGTTAGGTTAGCCAATCGAACTAATTGAATTTGAAATCTAGATTTGTTGAGCGTTATAAAACATGGTGATACTCGTTATTTCATCTTCAGACGTATATGAAAAAAAAAATCACAGCTTATCATTTGTGGCAGCCACTCCGCGTACCCGGATAAGAAGCCTATAACCTTCTGTTAATGGACTATCTAACACTAAAAGATTTTGTACCCTGAAAAAATTGCCTATAGCCTTCCTCTATGGATAAGCCATCTCATACTGAGCAATTTTTCAAATACATATTATGTACACAGTTCCAGTAGTTACTGAAATTAGTGCTCTAAAGAGAACAATCAGTCTTCAGCTTTATAACAATAGTATAGATTTCTGCAATATTTCGTTTTGTTGCCGATGATCTCTTATTAATTTGAATATAAAATCACTTATTTAACCGTCACCCTTCATGCCTCAGGTTCAAATCGTTCGTCGGCAGAGAGACAGGTGCGTCGACTCGGCGGCACCCCTCTCACGTCGCCGGCGCTCTCGCGGGTAAGTTGACCCCCTTTGAATGTCTTATGCAACCCATTTTATGTCTTAATGTACCCCATTGTAGGTCTTGATACACCCCTTTGGATTTTGGGATAAAGTTTATAAGAAGTATTTTATATACTTACTATATACTTTTCTTACCACGCGGTAAGAAAAGGGTTTTTGGATGTTATTGAAAAGTATGATGTCAATTTTTATGATAAATTTACCCACTCGTGATGAAAATATACATGAAGGATGTCTTTAAACTAAAAATAAACTTTTCAAATATTAAATGTCAGATACACAACTAAATTAATTACAGTCATAGTAAATGATGATATAACATTTCAGCAAGTGGTGAGCCCAGCGGTGAACAGCCCTCGCCCGCCATCCAGACCGGGTTAGTATAATCTAAGTTCAGAAAGGAAAATACATATTTTACGCAAAACCCTCTGCATAAAAGTGAAAAGTTTTCAGTATAACCTAATGCTGAATGTCTTAAATAAAGCTGTGTAAAACTTTCTAAAGGACTAGTTGTCACACTTTCTGGCTTCTAATTACCTTCAAAGACATTCAAAGATCTTCAAACGGCAGGCAATAACGAGAGTGGGAACTTTACAATTAATTACCACTAGAATTAAGACGATTTCTAACTTCATCATTATCTCCCGAGCCTTTTCCAAATTATGTTGGTTCCATTCCAGTCTTACCGGATGTAGCTGGATCTTTTACACAATTTCTAACACATCCTTGTTATAATATTCCAGCGTGGGGCGGCTACGAGTCGGACTCGCAGGATGTGATCCTGGTGGACGACGAGCCGCCGCCCGCCGCCGCGCCCACCGCCGCCGCGCTGCTCGCCAACACGCATAAACCGCTCACGCCGCGTAAGTACTCAATGTAGCTGTTTATCTATTACTTTAGGGCCGGCAATACACGGACCGCTTGAAGCAGTCAGAGGCAGCAGCATCAAGCTGTCGACCGCCCGAATCAGTTGCAACTGCTCGAGCGGTTCGTGTATGTGCGTCCATAGAACTCTGCAGTTCACTGTGCAGTCGACAGCTTGAAGCTGTCAGCCCTGACTGCTTTAAGCGGTCCGTGTATTGCCGGCCTAAGTCCCAAGTACACCATACAAAAACATCTGTTTACTTTGAAAATTAAATGTGAAAATTCATGGCAAACAGTTTTAAGAAAATCGGTTGTTTTTGCCTTCGGAGAGTTTCTTTCTCGGGAGTAAAATAATTTTTGTCATCAGTTAGCACAACAGGATATTTTCTTTATTGACCTATTATACAAATGCATTGATGTAATTCGATAATTATATATAACGAATTTAAATCAGGGTTGTAATAAGAATATTAATTTGGTTACAGCCGTAAAAAGGCCGCCCTCACCAGAACCTTTATACGACGAAAAGAAAGCGAAAAGAGATAAAAAACCTAAGAAAAAAAGGTAAGTCCAATATTTGTCATCTTTTGGTGTTCTTGTTAATATTTTTTTTCAGTTTCTAGGCTCGCTTTAAATTAATGCAGAATGTTGGAATCAAGCCCGTCAATATGTTACGAATGATTACTCACTTACGTTTTAGATTTATTTTGTGCTGTTTACAACACTACACAAAAAGTAAGCAATCATTTCATGGTATACTTCACACAAGAATATTTCTTTACGCATATTTAAAAACACATGATTTCGTTCCCACAGAGGCCACAGTCGCGCCGGCTCAGGCACGGAGGCGACAGGTCCGGTGGCGGCGCCGGCGCCCGCACTGGGCCCCGGCGCGCTGGGCCCCGGGGCCCCGCTGCCCGCGCCGCCGGGCCCCGCGCCGCACGCGTGGGCCGCAAGGAACGGCACCCACGAGCGACGAAGGAATGGAACCAAACGTGATGCGCTCGATTCTTATGCCGCCCTCGTTAATAGGATGCCACCTGCTGGCGCTAAGAAGGTAATTATTATTAAAGTCATGTTTCCTCTTTTCACATTAACAGTTTGAAATGTAAATCATTAATGTGAAAAAAATATAGTATAGGAAAAAATATATACCAATATCATCTGTCAAAACTTTGCTCCCAGAAATGTCAATATAACGATATTGGAAGCCAATTCCAACCTTGTTTGATGAGTCGAGTATGAGTATTTTGGATGAAGCAAAATTTCAACATTCATTAAAATAGCGGCCATTTCTAATTATTTGGTGTAAAACCAGTCTTTAATGTTGTTTTATTTATAATGTGTTATAATTTATCAGGTGAAGACGACAAAGGAGCTGCTAGAGCAGATCCAGTCTCGCGGCAGCAAGCCCCCCGCGTCCCCCGCCTCCCCGCGCTCCCCGCGCTCCCCCGCCTCGCCCGACGTCATGCTCATAGAGCCCGACCGTATGTACTGCTGCAATACTGGGAGAAATTGTACCAGTATAACATTGTCCCAAACTACATATGTCATGTTCGTGTTACAGCGGTGGTGAAGGTGGACTCCCCGCTACGTAACGGCGGCGCGTCCCCCCCGCGCCTGCCCTCCCCCGCGCCGCCCCCCGAGCCCATGGAGCCGCTGGAGGAGCCGCGCGACTACCACGAGTGCACCTGTCCGCCCGCCTCCCCCGGGGCCTCGCCCGCGCCCGCCTCGCCCGGCACGTGCCCCGCCGGCGCGCGGACCCGTGTCCGACCCCGCCACGTGCACGCGCTGCACCACGCGCTGCTGCCCGGCGTCAACGGCACCCGCGCGCCCGCGCTGCCGCACCGCTTCGCCGTCCGCCCCGCCGCCGACCCCGACCGCCCCGGCCTCTTCGCCTCCGTCGTGCCGCTCTACAAGTACTCCGACTACGCCGACGACTACTGCGCCAAGAACATGTCGCGCGTGCCGCTGTGCCCGCACCTGCCCTGGACCAGCTTCGCGCCGCCGCCCCCAGACCTGCCGCCGCCGCCCGAGCCGCCGCCGCTGCGGCCCTACCCCGAGCCCGAGCCCGAGCCCGCCGAGCAGGACGGCGACGACGACCTCCGGCCGCCAGTCAAGCGCGAACCCAAGGAGGAGGTGATAGTGGAGGCCGAGATGGTCAGCGCGCCGCCCCTCGAGCCCAGCGAGAGACTGAAGGCGCCGCTCCTCACGCCCGAGGACGAGACGCAGTTCGGCGCCACCCCGCGGCCGGAGCCCGCCGCCGCCGAGCAGTTCGCCAGCTCCGCCCCGCAGCACCGCTCCGTGCCGCGCACGAAACCCGAGCCCGGCGGCGCCGCGCTGCTGCAGGCCGCCTGCCAAGCCGCCGCCGCCGCGCCCTTCCTGTACGACGAGCTGCAGGCGGCGCCCGTGCTGCCGCGAGCTGCACTGAGCTCGGACGCCGCGCTGGAGGAGGCGCTGGCGGCGGCCGACACGGCGCGGGACGAGCTGGGCCGGCCGGCGCGGCCGGAGCGGTTCGCGGAGTGGCACGAGTGCGCGAGGCTCGGGGAGCTGGTGGCGCTGCCCTACGTGGTGATCGACTGACCGTGGAGTGCCAAATGCGTGTCGCCCGCCCCGCGCCCACACCCAAGTGTCCTTACGTTAGTTATAGTGGCCGGCCGGCGGAAACATGCCTAGTCATATATTTATTTTGTAACTCGGCCGATTGACAAGTTGGCGGGCGGGTCCGCGCCCGCATGTGATATTGTGTAGCGGGCGGCGAGCGGCCGGTCGTCGGCCGCCGGCCGCACCCGGCTCGCACGTACATTCCAGTCGGCCGCGAGTCGCCGGCCCGCAGACTGAACGCTTTGATTGTGCTCAATATGTTGGACGCTCTTGGTATTTTTGTAATTAATAGTACACGCATTGCTCAGTCGATATTGTCGAAGATATTGCGCGCGATCAGAGCGCCGAGCCGGACGAGGCCGGACGAGTGCCGGCCGGCCCCCGGCCGCCGGCGCCGGACGCCGGACAGCCGGCCGGGCCGGCGGCCGCCCGCCGCCTCGCGCGCTCTCGATCCGGTCCACCACTTATTTGTATAGTTATAAAGTTCCCAAATAAGATTAAATAATAATCTCCCGACTGTTTCATGAGTTGTCGTTACCTTTTGTGATTTTTAAAATGAAAGAAGAAAAAAATTAGGTAATTAATAAATAATTAAATAGGAGTTCCAATTGTATATTATACATAATTATTGCATCTATCATGCGTCGAAATATCAATAATAAGGGAAAGAGAAAGTTAAATTTTATAAATATAAACATTTACTATATGAAAAGTTGTACCAAATTGTTGTTATTAATGATAAGGTAAGCGCACACTGCTATGCGCCGCCCGCCGCTCTGGCGCTGTCCGTCAGGGTGTAGTTATACTCTTATCTTCGGAACTGTTCCACCGATTGCCACAAACTTTTGTAAATACATAGTTTAGTTAACAAATGAGTTGCACATAAAGCTTCTTAGTGCAACATGCAAGTGTAACACAAGTTAGACTCATGTGTACAAACTCTAGTTTTATATAATAATTCGAATTTGAACCACTGTTGTAGTGTCTCTGTACACATTATAATATAAACGCTTTTGTATCTGTCCGTCGTGTATAACCGTGTGCGCTGACCCAAATAAAAATATAAGTGTCTGTTACTCTATAATGAACCAAAAACAAAACTATTTGCAAATATTTTATGAACAATTAATAGCCGCCTTGGTGAGGTCCAGCCTGTTACAAAATTGCACAGTTCCTAGTTCCGATTACGTTTGGAAGCAAGCAAACCCGTACGAATGACAATTTGGTAAATTTTTCACCATATCTTGTATGAAAAGACGAGTTTTGTGTATCTATAGTTGAATATTGTTACATAGAGTTTGTTATCGAGTTTACAAAAGATGCCAAATGTTGCCGCTGTGCGGTCTGTATGTGTTGTGTTACACGGCGATTGTGATGCGAACGTGCGAGCTTTATGTTTTCGCTGAATAATACGTTTTTGTAAAAGTTAAACTCTTTATTTTTAATTTTTCCGTTAGGTTTATGTGTAATTGTGTTGTTTTGATGAGAATGGGATGAGTGTTAATGGTGGCGTTGCAATAGTAGAGGTACCAACATTGTGGTGATATTCAAGTATAGATACGGCGGCATCGTAAGCGCGAGGGGCCGGTCCTCCGGCGGAGCCCGCGCGAACCTGAAGGCCTTACGTGTGTGCTGCGGGTGAAGCCGCGCCGGCTTGTTAGTGCAGCGCCGGCGACACACCCCATCACTGCCTTGTTGGACGAGATCCAAAAACTTTGCTAAACAAACGAAAATATATATATATCACTGTGTTTTTATTATCCCCTTTGTTTTATTTTTGCACTGTGAGGTAGCTCCTCGCTTCTTTTGACTGCTAGAAGTACGCCTTATTATTTGCACCTTCTGTCTATACACAAGTATGAACTGCACAACATAGACTTGCTAACCTTCTCTGAATGCAATTACTTGCCACTTAAATATGAGTAGTGGCAAACCGTAATGGACATTACATTTTTGGTAGTGACTATGGTAAAGGCTCGCGTGGAACATTCTAACATCGTGGTAAGTATGATGTACCGAAAACTTGCACTTTAATCTTTCAAGCAGGATAGAAAACACGTAATTGTTTTCAAACTATCCAAGAAGAGGAAGTAAATATACATGCAGCTATTATCACTATAATCAGGGGCCCGATTCTCCTAAGTTAATAATGTCAAAATCGAATAGAAATCGAATCGCAATAGCAGTTTTAACCATATTGGGCATTCTGCTACTAAATAAAAGACCAATCGTATTTGATTGGTGTGCGATTGGTCTGCTATTTTGGTCTATACGGTAGTTTGCTGTACAATCATTTTGCAATCGTAAATCATTTGCAGACAAAATGATTCATTATTGAATGACAGAAAAGGATAAAAACGTTTATTTCAAAGAAAAAATAGCGGAATGCCACATACGCTTCAATCGTAATCGAGTCTGGATCGGATCTCAGTCGAATCGAGTCGAACGTCAATCGTATGTCGCTTAAGTAAAATTAGGAGAATCGGGCCCCAGGTGAGTGAGGTGAATGAACACTAATAATAATCGCAGGGCATCTGAGGCGGATGACGGGGAGTAGCGACCCCGCGGGGCTATATATCCGAGTGCTCCAGGGAGAGTATACTGTCCCCCATCTCTGGCCTGCCGGAGAGAAGCATGACGGGGGATAGGTCTCCCGCCTCTTGGCTTGCCTTCATCGGCCGGTCAGAGTGGAGTCGCTAGAGCAGGGTTAGCAGCCCGCTCGGAGGGTAGGTGCCTCGTGGTAAGTGGCGAGTGGGCCGGTGATGCTGGACCCACAGGGAGCGCGTGATCTGCGTTTAAAGTCCGCCGAGGTCCGCCTTCAGCCGCTCATGTACCTGTTGCCCTCTTGTTGCTATTCAGTGAGTGATTCCCGGGGGCCCAGTAAGTGAGTTGGCGAGTCTCCACCTGCCATTTTTACGTGTGCAAACATTGTTATCGGCAGGTGCCATAGTTCCCATAGTCTTCCCATTCCTAGTCCACTAACATCCCATCACAATAGCCCAAGTAGTTTTCCTCCATAGTTAGCAATAGTTTAGCACAGAACCGGGGATTGTCCTTGGGTACATTTCTATAGTGTATACGGGGATAATCGTCGGTTTCGTGTCGCCATTTCATTAAAGTTGTCTCAAAAGGGCTTCAGCGTGTTGGCTTCGGCCCCACGTTCGCCTTCCAAAAATCCGGGACTCTGTAGTCCCGTGGTCGGTCAGAGACATACAAGATAATAATTATTTACCTATATCTAGACATACATACAGCCTTTTGATACAATGAAATACCTAAATACCGGGCGCGCGGGCTATTCCCGCTCGGTAACACCCTTTCGTGAACACTGTTGACGATCGGGAAAAGTTTCGTTCGTTCACAGTGTTGACGAACGCTACTTATTACTGCGGGTAATTCCCTTTCGTAACACCTTTCGTTCCTGTCGTCAATACTGCTGACGATCAGGAAAAAAAAGTTTCGTTCGTTCGCAGAGTCCATGAATGCTGGTTTTTATTTTTTAAATATGGAAATTAAAACATGTCATGGATTTTTAAAATGTTTTAATGGATTATGTTAGATGTTTTTAAACACAACTAACTAGAAAATAAAAAAATGGCCTTATCATGTGCATAATAACCAAGGGCGGATCCAGCTTCGGCGCCAGGGGGGGGTCACACAGTCGTGGTCAAGTCACAAAAAATATTATATTGTAGCGTATACTTCTTTTAATAGTAGTAGTATAAATACAATAAGCGCGATAGTAGCGAGCTCGAAATTTTTCGAATGTTGAGAAAAGTGTTTTCATGTAGAAAATGGCCCGAGCACAGTGAGCGCAATTTCTCGTATATATACTAAACACATGTGCCAAACAAAAAAGCGCGAGCGAAGCGAGCGCGAAAATTTTTGTTCAGGTCGAGGACTAAGGTTAAAAAAGTGTTTTTATGTAGAAAATGGTCCGAGTTGAACGAACGCGATTTCTTGGACATAATCAGGGACGCGAAATTGAAAAAAGCGCGAGCGAAGCGAGCGCGAAAATTTTTTTTCAGTTCGAGAACTAAAAGTAGATGAAAACGCTTTCTTGCTGTATAACAAATACAGCACAAATACAAGAAAGCGCGAGAATTTTTTCAGGACTAAACGTTTGAAAAGTATTGTGTACGCAGAAAAGGCCGCGTACGTTTTTTATTGCAGCAACAGTAAAACATTTTCTGTGAAAACTTTAATTGTCTTACTATTGGTAAGGGTTCATGAGATCAGGGCTGTCTCTAGCTCATGTAGCGCCTGGGTGCAATCATCACCCAAGCGCCACCTATGTATCTATTGAAAGATTTTGAGTAGTACATACTGATCGAAGTACTTTACAAGGAATATAAATAAGTACGTTCGAACGAAAGTCACTTTTTTGGTAGGTAAAGGACTTAAAAAAATGTTTCCAAATCATTGTAGGCTCAAACTGTTGGCCAGATTTAAGTTATGAAAGTCGAGACTGGACAACGTAATTGTAAAAATTAGCGCGAGCGAAGCGAGCGCGCAAATTTTTTTAATTTTGGGACACAAAAAGTTAAAGTAACAAGCAGTCGGAAGCGCAAACTGTTTTGTTTTTGAGGACTCCATTAATATTTTTTTTTTTTGCTATATTTGACTTATGAAGTTATCGAGGCGAAGCATATATAATATTGCGCGAGCGAAGCGAGCGCGAAATTTTTTGAGCCTACGACACAAAAGTACCTGATTAAGCACACTGTAAAGCAACAATAGTCGCGAGCGCAGCGAGCGCGACTTTTTTAAATTATTTGTTTGAAGACTCACAAATCAGACTGGGAATTACGTACAAAACAAAAGGAACCGTGATTAGAGCGAGTGCCATTTGTGTTCGTTGATTCGGTGCGTCAATAAAAATAATAAACAATCAGAAATACAGTACAGACATAGTCATTTACTCGCGAGCGTAGCGAGCTAGAATTTTTTCGAAAGCGAAGGCGACTTTTTTGTCAGTATCATGATACAATGTGGAACTTCCTTATCGAACGGGTGTAATTTCTTCGAAATTTCCTGGTGGTGGGGCGTCCCGCGGCGCCCCTGAGATCGAGGCGCCCGGGTTATTCGCACACCCTGCACCATAGGTTAAGACGGCCCTGCATGAGATACAGCATGTAATGTAGACAACCCGGCAGATTCTTAGTAACACGGTCCTGTTTCCTCCTTTTGGGTAGGTACGGATAAAGAGTAAATAAAGAATAGAGAGTGAGCGTTGCGAGCACGAATGCTTCAGCAAAACTACTCTACATGTAACTATGTAGGTATCTACCTATTCACTCGGAATAAAAATTATCTTATACTTATAACAAAAACATAAAACATCGTGTTTAACCATTTCAATTATTGGTCCTCTTAGGTCCTGAACCTGGCCCAGGGGGGGGGTCATGACCTTGTGACCTACCCCCTGGATCCGCCCTTGATAATAACCATTTTACACTTTGACCAAACGACCATAGTTTGTTCACAAGGCTCTTCTGTCCAGTCTTTATTCCCACCCATGAAGAACCGCAGAGAACAGAACAATACCTATATTTCCCAAAAGGGAAAATGGTTACGGACTCCATGGTTACACTGTTCCCGTACCAGAGTCCCCGTAAGATGGTTGTATGTATCAAAGAGTAAAATGAAGAAAATGTAGTAAAATGGAAAAAAAAAAATATTTTTATTTCCATATTTTAATAATAAAAACCAACATTCATGGATACTGCGAACGAACGAAACTTTTTTCCCGATCGTCAACAGTGTTGACGAAAGGGTGTTACCGAGCAGGAATAGCCCTAAATACCAACTTGCTTAACTAGCCAGGAAATACCCCAACTGCTACTTTTCAAAATAAAATAAAGTATTATCAAGTTAATAAAATTTATTATTAATAAAAATTACAATATCGCTTTATACACAATATAACCGAGCGCATGTATTTCAACAATTGTAAAATATGTTTACATAGAAGACGTACAGATGGCAGCACCATAATTTTTCACTTTCATGATACATTTTTTTTGCGCTCAGAAGATGACTTAATTATAATTAAAAATAACATTAATGGCACCTTGTTAGATTAGCTTTATTCAGTAAAGATATAATTCAACATGTAAAAGGTACTGTCAAAACCAAAAGTGGGTTACAATTTAACAATGAAAAGTACAGTTACGTACGATGTTATTTTCTATTTGTCTGAGATTCGTTAAAGTATTCGTTTTTGTAAGCTCTGATACACTTTCTAAGGAGAAGCGTATAGACACTCACCTATTACTTACTTTACATATAAATCACATAAAATGATCCGATATACAGCTGTGTACACTAACATTCACGTTAACACATTGACCTTGTCACCAAGGTCACACCTCAATTTACATGATTTCATATAATTTACTTGTATGACATTACTATTGAGAGCTAAAATTGCTATGACCTCCACTTAAAATCTCAAGGTCATTCTGTTTTGATAGCTGTCAACACGTACAAAAAACTTAAAACTAGGTATATAATATCAACATAAATTATAGGCTCGCCCGATGTTGATGAAATATTCTAACTTTACCCATAAAAAAGACTACTTAAGCCCTAGTTTACCTACAAGATAAACTTCAGTTTTCTTAAAACAACTGTTTACAATTTTAAAGTCAAATTTTCAAGGTAAAAAGTAAAACAAGGGAAAAGTCTAAACTCTAGACAGATGATGAATTTTCTAAGTTAAAACAGTTGTTATAAGAAAAAACTGACATTTATGTCAAAAAGTGGGCTTTAGAATACAAAAAATCGAGCGAGCCTATTGTGGGTGACATTTTCAAGGTCAAGGTTACATTATGACACAGGGCATGGCGCAGCAGAGAGGCAGGCAGATGGGGACGGCTGTCTTCTTCTCCGAGTGCTTCTCTTTGCTTCGGGAACCGGATTCGTATTCGTACATGGCGCGGCCTGATGCGTAGCTACCGCCACCTTGCGCCATCGCCTGTGGAGAATATAGAGTTTAATTATGTGAGGAATAACTTAGATGTGTAAGGATTAAAACTGGTAAATAATTGGGATGAAAGTTCTTATGGCTTTGGGCTTGGAATAAGTTGTCACCCAAGTCGGAACAAGTCATCTAGACATTTTACTAAATAATGTGTAAGTATACCGTTTTTGAAACGGATACAAAATCAAAGAATTTAAGAGCAGATTCAAATATCCAAATATTTGAATAAATACATAAAATGATACGAACCTACGTAAACATGACATAGACAGTTAATGCACCTAATATAAAAAAAATATACAGAAATTATTTTTCGTCGGTCTTGACTTTCGAGTGTTACATTATCAGTTAGCTATATCAAGAACACCACTATTCCTAATACGCTATCTGTTGTTTTGCTTATAAGAGATACGAACGAATGGAAGTAATAAAGCTTTCAAGATGACTTACACTGCTAGCCTGATAACCGCCTCCTTCCTTCTTCTGGAAGGGCGTATGCCCCGGCGGGTAGTACACCGCAGGGCCGGCCACATTGCGGCTGTTGGCCACAAGCGGGGCCTTCGCTGGCGGACTGGGGGCGGAGTCCCGCGTGTCTCGGACGTCGCGGTTGAGCGTGGAGCTTTGTGTTGAACTCTCGTGGGTGACGTGAATATTGCGGCGGGTTACACCGTCTGGTTGTGTTGGGAAGCGCTGTGGAGGAAAGTTTTAAGATTTAAGATGGCTTTTAAAAGTCAACTCGTGGCTCAGTTAGGATGCCACAGACTTCTTCTCTCCTCTGAGAGAGAATATAGTGAACTTCATGTTAGATATTTGGCAGTTCTGCCGTGTTTCGAAAGGCACGATAAATTGGTGGGTCCCGGTTATCACTGAACATCCTTGGCAGTCGTTATGGGTAGTCAGAAGCCAGTAATTCTGACACCAGACTAACCAAGGGGTATTGGGTTACCCGGGTAACTGGTTTGGGGACTTCAGATAGGGCAGTCGCTCCTTGTAAAGCACTGGTACTCAGGTACATACGGTATATCCGGTTGACTGGAAGCCGACCCCAATGTAGTTGGAAAAACAGACTCGCAGGAGGATGCTACCGACAAAAATGTTCAATAATACTTACAGCTTCAGGGAAATCAGCGAGCAGATCATCTAACTTCTTCGGCGGCTGCTGAGTGCCCATCGAGGGAGTAGAAGGTCGGGGGAAAGGCCCGGGGGACGGAGACGGGGAGTTGGCGGGGTGCAGCACCGTCACGTGCGGGGGGGAGACGGGGTGGGGGCCGGGGGAAGGGGATGCGGGGAAGCGCTGAGTCGTGTTGTGGGAAGAGTACGAGGTCTCTGAGAATTTGTATGTTGTTGGACCCTGTGGACAAAGAGGATCGGTAAATTAATTGAACGTATATTTAATGGTTTGTTATAGATACGTTTGATGCTGGCTTCTAAAAAAAAACTCAAAGACCCCATGCAGTTGCTCTCATTATTCGATCTCTTGATACATCCTCCCTACGTTCTGCCCCAAACTCTTGATAAATTTGAATTTGGCTTTTGAAAGATTTCTACGCCAATATCTTTAATTAAATAAAAGTGCCTACATCCGAATTGAGAACCTCCTCCTTTTTCGGAAGTCGGTCAAAAACTGGTCTGTAGTTAATTACTTACAAAGTAGGTAGTATGTTGTTGGAAGTCATTCTTCAAGATAAACAATGATTAGTCAGCTGTTAACAGTAGGTATATATGTACTTACATATGGGCCGTGTCCATTATGCGGTTCAGCAGGGATGACCTTGGTCTCGTTGGCGGGAGCTGGGTATACCATACGCTCGTTCGTGCGGTCTGAAACAGACAGTATTCTTGTCAATCAAAAACTTTATATAATAGCTTCAGTCAATTTATTCAAAAATTCATCAATCAATCAATCAATCTCTTATTAAGTAAAAAGTGTTGATAATGTTTATTTATTAAAGGTTATTTATTAATTTCTGAACTCCTTTGTATATTACGATTTCATTGATCATCTTACTGGTCTTGTTGGAGTTGACTATCCCTACGACAAACTCTTATTTTTTACTATAACATACTTTAATGTTTCCTACTAAGGTATACTATTTTAACTTGATTTGCATAAATGAATGGTTTTATCTCAGACATAACCAAACCCCAGTAGTACCTACATCTGGTAATTCCAGATCTTCAATAAAATATTTTATTTCCACTTACCATCAGTAGTGGTAACAGTGCGGTACTCGCGGATGGTGTTGCAGTGCGAGCAGTGGGCGCAGCAGCCGGCGCCGGGCGGCGCCAGGCCAGTCAACGGCGCCGGGGAGGCTGTTGTGCTGGAAATGTACGAACAAAAATTATATTTAGTTACTATAGAAGATTATAATTTAGTTGCTATAGAAGACTATACGATATATATAAGACTATACTATAGACATGGAGCCTGTGAAAAGGCTGCATGTATCAATCGATCATTGTAACGCTTGGTGCAGTCCATCTGTGCCATCCATCTCGTCATGACGAGATCCTGCGTGTTTTGGATTTGTGAATCCCGGCTTCATTTTTAACTACATTTTTGGCTCTCGTCACGGATAGTCAGAAGCCAGAAACACCGACACCCAGTTTGTCCAAGTGTGTAGAGTTGCTCGAGTAACTGGGTTGAGAAGGTAAGTATATAGTAGTTCCATATAAAACACTAGTTAAAGTAGAAGCCGATGATTTCTTCGAAACGGCTATGGACTACTTTTTAGCCTTTTTATGGCTAGTTTCCTCGTGAACTAAAACTGCGAAAAATCACATAGGTGCTAATATATAAACCGGTAGGTACTCACGTAGTCCTGTTATGTTCAGAGCTATGGTACGTATGCTGTTCAGCATGCACGGGTATGGGCACGGAGGCCGGGTCCTGGTCAGCCGGCACTTCGTACGTGTAAGTCTTAACGGTGGTCGTCACCTTGTTCATCGGTGTTCCGCCGCGGGTTAACTGTTGGGGTTACAGCGTTACATTATGATAGGGGTTACATTATTTTTGTTGTTGGGTTATTTTTTTCTTGTCACTATTACCTACTACATAGTATAAACAGGCGCTTTCTCTGTCCCTATATCCCTAAGTATGCTTAAATCTTTAAAATTATGCAACGGATTTTGTTGCGGTTTTTTTTATAGATAGAGCGATTGAAGAAGAAGATTTAGGTATATGTATAAAAACATTCATTCAATATGGGAGAAATACAGATTTTTAATTTTAACATTGCACCCGTGCGAAGCCTAGGCGGGTCGATAGCTTGGTAGTAAAAAATAAAATAATAAACTCTCGCAAACCTACCGTCTAAATCTTTCTTCCTCACATTTCCATGCGCAGGTCTAAGAAATTTCTTTTGAATTAAACAGTACCTTTGTATTCAACTGTATTGTGCCATTTCTTTTTGTTATTTATAATGTGTAGGTAGGTTAATTATAAAACAAATAAAAATAAATAAATTATAAAAATAAATAAAAAAATCTGTATATAAAGACAACGGACAACGTTACACTTGTTCTGTCAAGCAAGTGTCAATAATGTTTTGCTTACTAATTAGGTTCTAGTTTGAGTTCTTATATTTACCTAACTTCTCACCATAGATGGAAAGAGAATGTTTTTTTTTTGGTCAGCTCATAACTTTTACCCGACTGCCCAGAATTGTTATGCTTTTTTATGATTGACTTATTATCTAACGAAAAGCAAGCCCTTGTGTCAGAGTTTTCTCAAACCCGCCTGACGGCCTTTGACGTGAAATAGTTGTAACAACGACTGCTACTGAGTAGCATTCGGGGACACCGCCAACTTCCAAACTCTATGAAACTTTCTTACACCCACAAAGCGATTTCAGCCCATCCCGGGAATCGAATCGAACCCGAGGCACAGCAGCCGCGCTTTCGACAACTAGATCAACGAGGCAGTCTAGGCTGATAATGCCTCATGTCTCCAAGAATATAAACACGACACCTACTTTACAACAGTACTGCTAGTGCACTTACTTAGTAAGGAGGTAGGTCCCATCGGGCTATGAGAGTAAAGGAATAGTGCACCTGTGTCTACGCAAATGCTTGTGCACTATAATATGTCCTGCGCAGTTGGCTGTCGTTACATGAGAACAGCCGCCGTAGCCTATAATCGGCTAGGAGGACATCATCATCAAGTAGGCAGGTATACTTACAGTGCCGGTGTTGGGCGGCTGGTGGCAGTGCGAGCAGACGGTGGGCGGCACCACCTGAGGGACGGCAGGAGAGATCTGTGATGGCACCACGCGAGACTCTGAGGAGATAGAGTAAAAACGATATTGTATTAACTGGATTAACTAGATAAGAACTGAGAATGAATATTATGAAATAATAATAGAACGAATAAAATTATGTTATGTTGCGACGTGTTGATGATGTGTGATGGAGTTCATAGGGGGTAGGACAGTAAGTTGAGGAGTACACAAAATGAGTGGGTGCATAGGGTAGATATGAAAGATTATATAGAGAGTACATTGGAGTAGTGAGAGAGTATTTAGAAAAAGTGGACAACGTTATTATATAAGAGGGCCGGAGTCTACAAGGGAGTACAAAGCAGGAGTGCAAAAGGGATTTTATAAAGGGAATACATAAGAGAATACATAAGAGTAGGACATAAGGGAGCATATAATAGAGGGAGAATAAATTAGGTTCATAAGAAAGTACCTACAGTCAGCGTCATTCCAGAACAATTATATAAATCCTCACCATGTTTCTCCTCCCTATACACCTCCTGGCGCAGCTCAGCAGCCCTGGTGACAGTGGGGGGCGGCGGGGGGGAGGAGCCCCAGGAAGACGTCTCGACTCGCTCCTCGCGCTTCAGCGTCGAGTAACCGCTGGACGGCGCCTTGGCTGGAGTTCTGGGGGATCAAGAAGATGTTAACATGAAAAAATCTAGCAATCTGAATTTGAAAAAACTTGAGAGTAGGGTAGGAACAAGAAGATAGATATTTATGGGACTTTACTACTTGTACTTGTTGTAGGAGCAATATGTCTTCCGCTTCCATTTTTCTTACCCCCTCAAATTCATGTTCTCTTTCGAATATCATTCCATCTTTTCCTAGCCCTCTCCATCCAACAACATTTCTAACACAGTCTTTTAAAGAACTATGTAAAAGTACCTACAAAACACCTATAAACGAAAAAGTTAGTGGACCTCATATTGAAATTGCACTTACCCCCTCCTGTAATCAAATGATGTGCTCTCAGCCGTATCAGAAGTGTAGCCATCTGTAATTACAAGTTGTATAATTAATAACTTATTCCCACTTTCGTCGAACGACAAACAGTTCATGCAACTATTAATTTAAGAAAAGCTCAATATAGTAAACGAGTGTAATTTGCGTTACACATGCAAAACACATCCCACACACACAAACAAACGGTGGTCAAGCAAAAACTTAAGATCTTTGTTTCATAAAACTAAAGGATAGTTAAAATGTATGAACAATACTACTGCACATACACACAAACATTTTATGGCTTAATTCAGAGAAGCAAAGTTATTTGACGAAAATGATTACTGGTTATTTTCTTTCTAAAACACACAAATCTTACAAATTGCTTGACCACATTCAGTCACCTCCACCAGACGTACCATGGGTCTTACTTTTGTACAGCTGTCGTTCTTGATCCTTCTGTAAGTCGTCCAAGAGTGAGTCCAGTTCTTCCACATTCTGTGTCAGGTCTTTTGTGACCTTGGAGCTTTTGACCTTGGAGTAGCCTGGAAGTTGAGAAGGAAATGTTATAGCAAATGGTTTTCAGGTGATGTCGGATGAGGAAGTTTGTAGTAAGAGGAGATTGTTTTTACTCCATGAACAGCGCAAAAAATTTACGAAGTTATAATTTTCTCAATTACTTATAGGAATTATTTTCTAGGCATGTAAGACACCAATGGCTGAATAAATGGAAAACATCTCGAGAAAACACGGACTTAAGTCTGAAATCGCCAAACCATCTTGAGCCTTGAACCCACGTTTCTTCTCTGTAGATATGAGAAGAGGCCTGTGCCCTAGTAGGAAAATGTGTAGTGTAGACGTATGAATCAAGGTCCGGTTTAAAAAGACGAAATTCCTTGAAATTACGCCTATTGTGAGGAGTTTTCTGACAGTGGAAATGATGAAGATCCAAAAATAATAAGTCTTTCCTCATTACCTGGTGTGGAACTAGTAGAAGACTCATAATTATAAGTCCTAGTTCCCGACGTGATGGCTGGCAGTTCCCTCTCCTCTCGCTCGTAGTAGTACGAGCTGGACTCCGAAGCTTTAGGCACGGTGCGAGGAGGAATGGTGTACTCCTGGAAGTAGGGGGTAGTTTGGTTAGACTTGAATGAATGATAAATTTAGATGTAGAGGATTTTATAGGGGTCGTACTTAAGGAAGTATATAGGGATAATATGCATAAGAAAGTAATAATAGGGTGATACATAATGAAGTAAATAAGGGAGTTTACATAAAACGAATAAATAATAGCAACGTCACAAATAATATAGATAGTGGGCATTTTCACAGTGCCCTCTAAGTTAAATCCACCACTGAACCGAAATACGAGTATATTAATGCAATCAAAAAATCGAAATCAAAATTCATTTATTCAAAGTAGGCTGAAAATCAGCGCTTTTTGAACGTCCAATTTACAAAAGACAGCCCCCAAAACGCCTGCCCTTCACATAGACCAAATATACCTCTAGGTATGCATAGCAGTTAAAAATATGATATGCAACTAAATATTTGCAAACTTTCTACTCACAAAACCTAACGATATAAGCTAAAATTATTTGGTCTACATAAAGACCGGAAATATAAACATTTCACCAGTTCTGCTAAACTAAAGTTATTGATCCTTAGTTATTAGCAGCCAGTGAACAACGCATTCAGTCACAATGATGTCATTCTTGCAGTTAATGTTTATTGCCGTTTTATCGCTGTGTTTTACTCGAATGTATATTTAACTTAAAACTACCTTTTTAATGGCATCCCTTCTCATATAAGGAGATCAGACTTCGTAGGACATATTATAATGCACAATCATTTGAGCAGACACAGGTGCACTCGCTGTTCCTTCTCTCACAACCCGATGGGAAGACAATCCGACACGACCGGAGAGAGATCACAAGCAGGACCGACATTAACGTGCTCTCCAATGCACGGGTGACTCAATCACCAACTTCCAGACTCCGGGCTGCTTTGTCCGATGAGTTTCTGGAGAGTTTCTAGAACCCACAAAGTGATTTCAGCCCGGGCACCGAACCCGAGACCTCGTGCTCAGCAGTCCGCTAGGTCTATTTTGAAGTCAATAGGGCCGGCCTTGTTTTTGGTGGGAAATCGTCTAATGACCCTTCCCGCTGTGGGTGCAGCATGAGAGAATATGCCAGTCTCTTACTAACTGAAGCCCAAAATTACCTACTGGATTCCTTAATTCAACAGTGAACTTGTGTCTCATGTAATGAAGGAGTGAATCTTACCTCAACAGTATGCAGGTCCTTTCTATCGTACTTCCCGGAGGGGTGTTTTTCCTCCTTGTACTCATAATGGTACTCCCGAGCCCCTCCACCGAGGCCACCAGTCCGGCCCAGCGAGTCCAGCTTACTGCCTTTCGGTATTAACTCCGACTTTATCATGTCTGAAATAAAAAGTAGGGAGGATATCAGTATACTTATTTTATAGACCTCGTGGACAGCTGTTACTCCACCGGGTTATACTGAAAGCGGACCCCAATATAGTTTGGAAAAGGCTAGGCAGATTATGTGAAGTAACAGCCGAATAAGCCTATCATAGGTTAAGCAACGATGGCTGCAGTCTTTCACTGGATGGGTGACCTACTTCTAACGAATCTCTTCATATGTATTTAAATGTGCTTCCCAGCTTTATTTGTTTGTACATCTTTGGCAGTCATTATCATAGAAGCTAGAAAGTCTGACAACCAGTCTTACCAAGAGGTATCTAGTTGCTCCGGGTATATCTGGGTTAAAGAGGTCAGATAGTCAGTCGTTTCATGTAAAACTCTGGTAATCTCTGCACCTAATTAGGCTGGTAGCTGCCTCCAATACAGCTAGGAAAAGGCTAGACAGATGATGATTCTATCTGCATCTGATTAGACTGCAAGCCGACTCCAACACAGTTGGGAAAAGGCTATTCAGATGTTTGATTAGAAGGAAGTAATAATTAAATAAGTCTAAGTGGTGTATCTTACCGAATTGCTCATCTGTATACGGTATGTTACCGCTGCTGGAATACTCTTTGTATTCCTTGTGTTTGCTGTACGACTTGGTCGCCATGGTCGCTGTTCTATGCTATCTGTAACAACAGAAATACACAATTAAATATAAAGATAAACCCCATGTACTTTTTTACTTATTAATTTGACGCTTTGAAGTTTTTAAGAATGTATAAAGAAAGAAAACAAAATTGCGCAAACGCATGATACCTATCGTATGACTTACTTCAGGATGGCAAAGTTATTTGATGAGCATTGTCATTTTGCGTAAGTATAGCCTTTTCATTCTGTAGACAAATCAGTCATAAGACCTTTTTGACTGATACAGGTACAGTCCAGGCATTTACCATTTTAGTATCAAGTATTTAGATCACATCAACTTCATTGAAATAGGCATCAGTGGCCAAGATAACACACAATTTGCATTATTTCAAGGCAAAACCTAGTGTTATAAATTGCAATTATCCAAGCCTTGATTACAATAAACATTATTTATTTATGACTATCTCTTTCATTATACAATCGTGTAAGGAAATAGAATATACAAAAACAACCCCATATATATGTTTCTTAGAGAACCAAACTTAAATGGTAATCATGTATTTTATTCTTATTAATCTAGACGAAAATGGATAAATATCAAAATTGTAAACAAGTTTGTGTTTGAGTATTAATAAGACAAGCTTCAATTTTTATGTACGCCAATATGCATACGGCACAAAATGGTTTGCTGTGGATTGCTATAACCGATCAACCGATTAGAGATGAAAATCTGACATAATTTGTATGAACCTCATGTTAAATATCAATCTGTAATCGAAAAAACGTGGTAAAATGGTTATTGTAATCCGCAGTTAATAATAATAATCGAGTTAGATTACATTTATAAGGGAGGAGGTAAGTACCTAAATTTATAAATTATTGCGTTTTTTTTCCATGAAATAGCAACCAGATCTCCATTTCAAAAGACATCTTTCCATTTTACCCTAACCGACCTTCAAAAAAGAGGCTCCTACTTAACACATTATCTACCTAGCTTGTCTAATCCATACTCCACGGTCCCACAGGTCGCCATATTAGGTAGTGAAACGTAATCCAGTCGCCACAGGTGCGTGGGCGCAGTGCCTTTCATTTCTCAAATATCAAACGTCTGTCTAGTCTGATTGATGGTAACTCTGGGGCAAGGAGTTAGTAGAACATGCTAGTACTTAATGAGAATTTCTAGAAAGGTAGGTAAAGCAGGAGTTGGAATAAAGGTTTTCACTGTTTCGTAGGTGCTGGTTCGAATCTCCGGTCATGTAAAGGATAAGGTCGAAGTCTAAAACCGCCTATCTATATCTATACTGATACAATACAGAGAAACTTTTTTTTTGTCTGTTTGTACTTTAAAGGCTAGGAAACAACTGAACTAATTAAAAAAAAATCACGCTGGGAAGCTTCACTATCCTTGAGTTACTCAAAGCTTGATTTTATCCGGGACGAACAACTAGACTAGACGGGTAACACAGCTAGAAAGTCAAGCAACTCATTTCAACGATGGGATAGGGTAAGGTTGTAAGGTAATAATAAGTTGAGAGTTCAAATCCCACCCCTGGTAATTCTTTTTGTAAATAATAGCTGTCTTAATTTGTGTTATCAAACACGTTAGTAGATATAAATAACAAATATTTCAAATAACAGCACAAATTATATCTTTCCTAATATGTATAGGTGTTTCTATGTGTGCATATCAGTTGCACAGTTGTTGCAGCTGTCTACCAAATCAGGTATTGTGTTGATTATGTCAGGGTTCGTAAATGTCAACTGGTTTTGTTACTCGTAACATGTGAAGGTCTTTTAGATTGGAGTATATTCTGTATATTCTAGTACTTATGTACACCTTTGAAAAAATGAATTGTGTTGCCTACCTTTGTTACCTACTTAATTGACGCAAAGGTCACAGTCGGACTGCCGAACAGATAGTCCCGGGTTCGATTCCCGGTACGGTCAACATTTGTGTGATGTGATGAGCATGTTTGTTGGATGTGGTCTGGGTGGTTGTATGGGTGTTTATTAATATAATAATTATGAAGGAAATATAGTTTTGTTTTTATTTTTTTTTCTTTCTTTCAGATATTTGTACATATTGATACTGTTTTACAATAAATAGAAGTACAAAAAACATTTATTAGAATTCTTCATGGCCATTGGTTTGATATTTTTGATAGCTAACGTCATAACTCGAAAATAGTCAGCCGATTAACTTTAATCTCTTCTTTCATAGCAATTATTTGACAAAAATAATGTTTAGTTTGACATTCGATATAACTATAAGTATTAAGATTGTTTGGTTTACCCTCGACTTTAAATAATTCTCACCGTCAATATAATTATGTCAAGTCGCGAGTTCGGATCTCAGCAAAAGCAATCCTTTTTGTAGTTTTATTTTTATTAAAAAAAAACTGTTCATCTTTCATTCTAACCATAAATACGTGGTAAAAGTTCTTGGCAGTTTTTTATTTATTATTAAAACACAAACGAAAAATTAATAAAACAATTTATTAAGATTTTCTATTTTTTACTTTGTAAGGATCCTAAATCGCGCAAGCAAAGTTTGCACACCCGTTTGCTTATAAGCGTTAACCGAACCATTGAACGTCGGGGGGTCAGCTGCCTCGAGGTAAGCCAGGACTCGTCAACCTGGTCTGAATTGACGGTCATTCAGATGTACCAATCTCATCCGTTGGTAATAAGATCTCCAAACTAATATCACAGTCTAATATTGTGAATGAGAAATAAGTCCAAATAAGTAAAACATACCCAAACGCACCTACGAGGAGAGCAACAAGATCTGTCAGGTCAACTCGACCCCCTTTTTATGCATTTTTTCAAATCCTTTTTTAAGGCGGCCAACTTTCCGAAAACTGAATGCGGGACTTAACCTTTCGTGAAAAGGGGGGGGGGGGGTGCATTGAAAAATGATCGGACGGAACTGATAAAATAAAAACCGTAAGCAAAAAGCTATAATTTAACCTATCAATATCGTGTCACTGCGTGTACTAATGTCTTATTTTCAAAATCATTAGGCCACGAGTTCAGTAGAAATATAGAGAACGAGATTATATAAGTAATCTGTGTTCCTGCACTGTTGAGCGTGTGCGCAGGTGGGTGTTGTGTAATGTGTAGAAGCGTGGTAGAAAAATAGGGATGCGGGACATGCGGGACGTATACAACGTTTTGCGGGACTATTTTACTAATAATTTCAAAACGGGATTTCGTCAAGCATTGCGGGACGGTCCCGCAGAATGCGGGACGGTTGGCCGCCTTATCCTTTTTGAGTGTAATGGTGGAGTGAAATTGTGTCACGGTTGTCAAATGCACGGGAGAATTTCACACAAATACAAAAATATAATGACGACTGTCACTGATTAACTGCCAAAAATGGAAGTATTTTTGCAAAAAGCTATACGAGGGAATGTAGTCAATAGACATTTTTTTTTGTCTATCAGTATATTCTAAAACTATTTATTTTTAGTAAAAACCCAAGTAGGTAAAAGCCGCGCGGATCGATCCATGATCGATCGGGCATAAGGTTAAGCAACGCTCGGCGCGGTCGGTCCGTGGATGGGTGACCATTCTGCCATACCGAGTTCTTCCGTGTTTCTGAAGGCACGATAAATTTGATTAAAAGGGCAAACATTTGAACATGTTTGCCAGTCCTTATGGGTAGTCAGAAGCTTTAAAAAATCTACCAGTAAAATCTTACTAAGGAGCGTCAAATTGCCTGGTTAACTGGGCTGAGGCGGTTACTGGCACTTAGTTACCATTCGGCTAGGCAGATGATTCAGGTTATAGTTCAGAACAATATTAAGTTGTAGTCTTTGTAGAAAAATAAATGAATATTTAATATTCTATCTTCGTATCGACATTAGTGTCATAGTGTTACCTACAAGTGTCATACCACGCATGCATTGCATATTTAATGCATATCGTTGCATATTAACATTCAAGATGGTCCAAGGATTGGCAAAGTGTTCCGGTGTCCTTATAAGTTTTTTATTTAGTTACTTATCTATGAAACTGTGAAAATATAGTGCTCCCTTTTTTTATTCGGGCTTCGTAAAATGTAAGCGCTAAATATTTTGAAAAAATAATGTAGGTAGGTAGGTACACCTAGGATTGTTGGTGTGTTGAGCTGAACATAATAAGATTTAGACAAATTGAAAACCTTATTTTTTAAGTCGGTTAAAAATCACTTGAAGGAAAGTAATAATTTTTATTTATTTTTTTTTTTTTTTATTTATTTATAGTTAATTAAAACGGTGCAACACCAATTACAATATGTGATTGAAAGTAAGTAAAATCATGAACAACTAGTCTTTATTGCTTCATTCTTCCGTGCTTTTCAACGTAAATAATAGTCTGTCAATGATGATCGCCTTAAAGGGATGCAACTCATCGCCTAGTCATAGCTCTTAGTAATGAGATGACAAACATACTAACAGCTTGTAATATTGGTCGTGATCTCACACCTTTTATAGGGTTCGAATTAATTTTATAGTTATGAACATTATTAATTTTATGTTTTGAACATCATCCTTAATTCTAGCTATGACCGAAAAATATGGATACAACTATTATGATTGTGTCGATGCAGTGCCGATGCAGTGCAATTAAATGAATAAAAAGTTTTTTTTACTTCCCGCATCTGGATAAAAAGAACCCATATTATTATGTTATGAGCAGATGGCCGATGGGGTCGAAAAGTACCTACTGGAGTGGAGACCACGGACTTGCAAGCGCAGCGTAGGACGTCCAACAAACAAGGTGGACAGACGACCTTAAATTATAAAGGTCGCCGGAAGACGCTGGATGCAGGTGTCTGTCTGTGGAGATCTAAGGGGGAGGCCTATGTTCAGCAGTGGACATCCTATGGCTGAGATGATGATGATGATATGTTATTCTGATGGGTACCTAAGCTATACCTATTACTGCCCAGTTTCGTCAAGAAAATATTTTCATTAAGAAGCTTGAAGATATAACAAACATTCACACTAACTAACTTTGCTTTTTAAATAGTGTGATTTCCCAGAGAATGGAAACAAAATCGCTTCAAACTGCAAGTATGTACTAAAATCAGGTACCCACATACAAATTACCAAGTTTCTTAGATTTTCTATTTTTAAATTCCGAACACATCGCTGTCCAAATATTGACATGCGCACAGGCATCCGATGAACTCATGTCAGTCAATTTTTCACACTTCAAAACCACTAAAATACATAATTAAACGCTGCTAAGGGGAAACAGACTTTATGTAGTTGTTTTTAAGGGTTGTATTTCTGTAATTCTGTAAGTAAATGGCATTGTTTACAGGTCTAGTCTAAACATTGGGTACTAAAATACCCGCGTAAGGGGCTCCACACATCAAAAGGGTTTTAACAGTTAAACACTCGGTCGGTTTTGCCCTAATTTCACTTAATTATCTGCGCACAACGTTAATCGGTTAATTGGAATTAAAATAGATGGGCCTGGTTATTTTGAGAAAGAGAATGAATAGTAAATTCATCTGGACTAATTTTGTTCAGTGATTAATGTTCTACAACCTTTTGAAATCTTTTTGTTAAATTCCAGTAGCTGGTCTGAATTCGTTGACGTTTTTCGGCTAATCCACGACACTTAATTTGATAAGATTTGAGCAAACAAAGGATGATACTGGGGTTAATGACATTATTAACCACTTTTATCTAGGTGCAAAAGTTATTTACACACGCACATTGGCTTATAAGATTCACCTCAATATACCTACTTCCGGGGACACTGCCTTCTCAACTACCACTAGGTATATTTTTGTTTATTTATTTAAAAAAAAAGTTTCTTGCTTTGCCCTAACGACCTTAAATAAAGTAGGTATATTATGCTTTCTTGGATGGTCAAATCTGTAATATCTGTCCTGTCATGTATTTTCTTTGAATAGCGCCGTACGATTTTAAACGCAAAAATTCACCAGTGGTAGTTATACAAATATTCCGTGGGAGTCTCCAGTCCCCATATAAACCATGGCATTTATTAATCATACCACCAGTATTGAATACCATGAATGTCATTGTACAAAAATGCGTTACAAATAAGGTTGCATCGTAAAGTGCGTAGGCGCCGGTTACGTCATCCATTCACTAAGTGATCGGCCAACTACCCACGGATACTATAAACTAGGGGTGTCAGTACACCGTAATGGTAAAGTCACGACAAAATACGTGAGCGGTTTCCAAAAGTTCTAAGGTACCTATGTTCTCTTTTAAATTACGTGGATAAATTGTTTCTATAGGTAGTGTTTTTATTGATTTACTAGGATAGTTTTTTTTTGTGTTGTAAATATCTATGTATATAACTATGTAAATAAAGCTTATTGGTTTCTATAAAGTATTTCTTTTAATTCTAATGTTTCAGTTTCAGGCCAGGTAACGCATTGTAATCCGAGAAGTTGGCTTATGTAGAAGAATATAGTGTAGTATATACAGTATGTCCTACACGAAGTAAGTACACCTTTTTATGTGGGAAACCTTTTTATGTCAGCCAGCTGTGGGTGCAGCGTGAGAGACTTCTAAAATCCTCCATGTCCCTTTAGGCAGGGTAATTCATTCGAACAATCCCGCAGTCCTGGCAGGCTTTGGCTCTGGCGGGCCCCACTGGGATTTTCACCCTCTGAAGTTGGAAGATAGAATAGAATACCACCGTTTCTTTTCAGCAATGAAAACATAATAATTCTAGCTTTCTATGGTACAGTGACTTAGACAGGTGAATTTACTTGCTTGTTTGTATTGAAATTATATTCCTTGTTGTCGTTTAAAAATAACAATTTATTCACACAATTTACATACATGCAGGTGAAGATAATGCAACAATAACACCTTGTATGTTTATCATATACCTCTATATGGTACATATAAATAATTATGTAGCATATGAAATGACTGCAATTAACTGATAACAGAAACTCTTCATAATAGTTTATACCTATTGAGTCAGACATGTCAACACGGTAGTTAATTTACCTACTTGCATACAAAAATAACGATTAATTAGTTTTTTCTTTGAATTGCCAGTAGGCAAAACCCACTGATTAGGCACGTAGTATATTAAAATAGGTATGTGATAATAAAAAAGTTGTCAGCGTGACCATAGTAGGTCAGGAGTTCCTAGATAAACAATATGAAAACGAGCCTTAAAATACTAAGTCATGTTTTTTTTTTACTACATGTAAATGTCCAAATCTGAATTGGAAAGAATCAGCTTGATATCAACAAATCTGAAATACCTAGAATTACAGAAATTAAATATTTTAATTCTGATACTAAAATTAGCAATAAACTTAAAACAAGAAATGATGACATTACCAAAGAATCTTGACAATTAACCTTTAAGAATTAAGATCCACACGTCTTTATTACACGAAAATCAACTGCATCCACTCCAATACGTCACTCGTACCAAATATAGCATCTTGCGCAGGCACAGCTTCATAAAACCGCAAGGATTTCTCGACTGCAACTTATCGATTCTACATATACGTTTAATTTCTGCTCTGTGTTATCTTATATGTACCCTTGACCGCTATTCGTCTTAACTCATGACATCATCCCACAGTTTGCTTGCTTTTTCATTTATTTTTGCCCGGTCTGCTATCTCTTTTATACTACTATATCAAGTTTGTCTGCCTCTTTCACTCTTAGAGTGCACATGCTGTAGACTAAACAGTCGGCCGATAGTTGACCCGACGGTTAGTATTTTTTTTTTTAAGAAAATCTTCGTTCCAATCAAAGTTTTCAGTCGGTCTGATACCGGCTAACTACATATAACCGTTGTGATGTGAGTACTACCATTCGGCTTCATAATGGCGTCCACGGCCGATTCCGGCCACGGCGGCTGTTCTCATTTTAAGGAGATCAGCCAGCTGCACAGGACATATTATAGTGCACGAGAATTTGCGCAGACACAATTGCATTCCCTATTCCTTCACTCTCATAACCCGTTGGGACAGCAATCCAACACGACCGGAAGGAGATCAGGAGCAGGACCGACATTTACGTGATCTCCGATGCACCTGTCCGATTCGGCTTCATACTGATTTATGAGCCCAAACCAACTATCGGCCGACTAAAAGTTTGAAGTTTGTGGTAACTCTTATGGTAATTAAACTCGGTTTTAGAATAAAGGGCTTTCTTTAGCCATGTCTTGTGGTCTGGTTTCTAAGTATGGTGACTGTAGCTGTAAGTATGGGGTTCGATTCTCGTTCTAAGAAATCATTTGGGAGTCAAAATGTTTGGAATGTTTTAGCTGTGTGAATTGAATGAATTTTTCTTTCGTGGCTGTCTGATAAATCAGGCTTCGTTAGTTTTTTGTTAGCGAGAATTTGTTCAATGTTTAAGAGTTTTATACTTAACATACATAACAGATTTTAAACACGTTTTGTGGATAATTTTAGATAACAAGTTATTTAGTTTCAAAAGAACAGCTACTTAAATCTTGAATAACACTTACCGGACATAAATGTCACTGTCGATATACAAAATTTTCATGGAAACTATAGCTTTCATATAATATGTATTTACACAAAAGATTCCAAAGTTCAAGTACCTGCAAGAGTGATGGCCACCCTTCCAATTACCGAAAACGGTATGCGATGCTTAACCTTGCTCCACGCCAAGAGCTCTCTTCTCATTGTTTGAATTTCAATACCACCTATATAGAACTACTAGCTTCTGCCAGCGGTTCACCCGCATCCCGTGGTAACCTCTGCACGAACCCGGATAAAATAGCCGAAATAAAGTGGCCTATAGCCTTCCTCGAAAATGGGCTATCTAACACTGAAAGAATTTTTAAAAACGGTAGTAGTTCCGGTGATTAGCTCGTTCAAGCAAACAAACAATCTCTTCAGCTTTATAATATTAGTATAGATACTTTCTAGGTATAGGAAGAAATTAAAAGGGGTGTTTTTGGCCATATTTTAAATGAGGGGAGGGGTCCTTTAAGGAGGAAAGTGAAATAAGCCGCATCATAGCAGTTACTTACATACCCATTATCTCACTTCTTAGAAGCAATTTGAACTTGTTTTACCCTTCCTAATGGATAAAGTTCGTTGATCAGTCAGTCAGCAGCTGTTGCCACCCATCTTGCCAAATGACTCAGACTTCATCACTCAGCAGCAATTAGAGTTCGTCACACTTAGTTATTAGTACGTGTTGTTACTAAGGAAAATATTTTTAGGCTAGTATCAAAAATAATTCCTGATATTGTCCAGTTTTCAGTCTATCTAAAGACTGAAAATCAGTCCCTGCAGTCAGGAGCTAGGAATTTTAAAACCTAATGGTGGGTTCACCCACATGATACAGAATAATCTGAAGTCTGAGTGAAAATATGATGACAATTTTGTGCAGGCTTTTTATTATACAGACTTTTTATGCACTGCAGACAAAGTTCTATCAGAAAGTCTACGTGAAATTGGTATTGTGGGGTCCGCACCATAAGGGATATCATCACCCATCTCGGCTAGCTCAACAGTAACGGCTGGCCTGGTTAAGGTGGTCAGATAGGCAATCGTTCGATGTAAAACTCTAGTCCTCATAAATGCCTCATAATGGTAAGACTGGAAGCGACCCCTACACAGTTGGGAAAAGGCCCAGACTCGCGCCGACCCCTAATAAAAAATTGGAAAAAGGGTAGGAGGATGATGACGATGATCAGATGAGATGAAAAATGAGACTAGCAATTACAGTTAACCCTAAGACAATTATATCATAAGCAAAAGATGTATCGTATTTACCTGATGACGTCATAAATGGTGACTGACCGTGTTAATTAGAATGACCCCTTTGAGCCCAGTTATACTGCTGTGTACTGAATGCAAAGCATTAACATGTATTTACAATGAATGGGGACTAAAGACTTAATAATCGATTTAAAATTAAATAATCAATGACTCTGTGTTTGGTTAAACTTGCTGTCCAAATCTTATCAGTTGATTATTACAACAACATGAACAATATTATTTCTGAAATACTGGCGTTTGTTGCTGTTTCTTTTCCATATGACCCACTTTTTCGAACTCGTGAAACTCGTGTGTGAATTTTCACAATAACCTGCTTAGGTTTATCTGAAACATTTATAATAATGGCGTCCAAGGTCGGCCATGGCGGCTGTTTCATATAAGGACATAAGCCAGCTGCGCAGAACATATTATAGTGCACAAGCATTTGGTTTGAAATCTAAAAGATATTGCAAAAGACGCAATTTTGAACTTTGAAACGAAAAAGGACATCAATGACATCAAAAACTAAACACCCAAAACCAAAAAGCAAACGACCAACGATTGGATTGGATGTAACGATCCAATACAGAGTAAGCAGAAACTAGTATTTGCAAGGAAACTAGATAATGCGCAAGAGCATGAGATAAACGACTTCCTATTTAAAGACAGAGGACAGACTGACCGGTTCTCAGCAAGGCTGTCAGTTAACAGGACACTTATGTAACACTGGTTTTATTATAATTATTAATTAATTGGAGTATCAAGAATATATTCGTTGACAGCTGTGAGGCAGCATGGTTGGGTTACATATTTGCGAGTTTTGTTGCCTTAAATGGCCAGAATCAGGGAAGTATTCTTAGAATTATTTTTCAAGAGTTACTTTACTCAGCAGCTGCATTAATTTTAATCATCATCATATTCCTCATCAGAGAGTTTTGCATGCTTGCCTATGGCATGTTTCAGATACTTCCTTAAATATACGCAGTCTTCCATTTTCCGTTTTGCTAATTCTAGCTTCATGGTCGTCGATTCTGTAATCTTTGCTACCTTCTGACCTAAGACATAATACATGCAGTAACCAGCAATTACTAAGTAGCCTCAACTCGCACTAATTGAACTTTGTTCTAGTAGGATGCACCTGGAGTCTCGTAATTCACTGAATGTTTAGAATAGTTCCATTGTTATTAACAATGTTATAAAATTACACCTAAATACAGAAACAGGTTTAAACAATGACATCATCGCAGAGGTCAAACGTATCGCATACTGACCTCGCCAGATGTCGCATTAAATGGAATCGCTCGGGTCAAGTTTGTAAGAACGCCTTATACCTTATCTGACTTAATAAGGATAAATAATAACTTCGTGAATGCAAAAGGAAGTTAAGCAAGGTAGATGACGTAATATCTGACGAATATAAGATTTCTGATGCAGGTTTTAAAAGGCAATTTCCAATGCAAATCTGATCCGTGGATGATTTCATTGCTTAGGTGCTCAAGGATTAGTCACATTTGAGAAGTTTATTTCTACTCTTTTTTAACTTGAAGTTTATGTGACTGAATAATTGAGGCTTGCGTCAGCTGCAGGTGCATTGGTAATGGCGTCCATTAAAACTGATATTTGATTGAATGAACTTTTGGCGCACCTAGGCCCTGCAAATTAGTGGGAATGTGCTACGGCTAAATAACCAAGTCTTCTAAGGTACAAACATATACTAAAAGGGAGAAATGGGCCTTGTCTTTAAGGTGATAATAATCAAGCCCTGATACATAATGTACATTTAAGAGCAGGAGCTTTTTTAAATAGACTTTTTCAGAGCCTTCGACTTAACCATACCTCAAGCACTAAAAGATTTTTAAGAAAAAATAATACTGACGTTGACAGCCAAGGATCTTGTACCCTCCATGTGAAAGAACATAATCAGCTGGTTGGTAATAAACATTCGTAAGTCGATACTTATGAACCACTTGTAATAGAACTCTTGACAACATCTGATAAAGATACGTCTGCTTGTAATATAATCCTCTCAGTTTTATTAGTTTGAATAGGAAGATTTACATAAGTGATAGTAGGTATTATTTATACAGATATAAATAAAATGCATCGATATAAATAATATCAAGTACGAGTTTTTAATGTTAGGTGAAGACACATAGACACATTTAGTCTAGCAACAAAGCATGTATTCCGTCATTATTAAGAGTTCAAAACTGGATTGATGAATCCTCTAGGTCCATGGAACAGAAAAATGTGGTGGATGGAAATCTTGGTGATTTATGGTAACAAAAACATCTTAAACATACCAGTATTCTTAAGAAACATATTATGTATTGTTGACAGAATAGTCAAACAGTCTTCTAAAGACCCTCTAAGGCCAATTCTTTCTGTAAGTGTTAGACGATTTTCTCTCCACTCCAATTTCCATCCCACTAGGACATAAATAGAACAATACCAGTTATGTCCTTGTCATCGCTTGATAGTACACCTACGGCTGAAATTACTTCAAACGAACGTGCTCATGAATAGAAGTCAGTTAAACGATTATTAATCGTGTCAGGGGTCACGTGGAATTCGTTCAGACTATTAGACGTATTACGTGGGGATATGAGCAGAAAATTGTGTAGACGAAAATACCTTTTGGAAAGAAAGTTGTGTTTTTCAAATCAGTGAGTCAGAAAGTCTGATAACCATGGGGTATCAGGTCATCCAGATAAATGGGTTGCAACAGGTTTAGACTGGAAACTAACATGGTTGGCGAAAAGACTAGGCAGTCAATGGAATTGAAAGTTTGTGTCCTTACATATACTATCATCAAGCATTAGACGGTTTCATCGTAATTTTAACTCAAGCATTTTTGCAAGTTTTGCATCGCTCTTGGTGATGTCATGAAGATTGCATAGTCATGATGTCAATGAACTCTAAGTAATTAAGTAAGTCAGCATAATGAAGTCACGAAAAGTTTTACCTGTACAATGCCATTGCCCTCGTGATCTCTGAATTATAAAGGTTTTGAAAAGTAGGTAAAACCAGCAAATTTTACCACTAACGGGGCACAAGAGAAGGCAAGGGGAAGAAGAAATCTTACTCCCTCAATACTTAGTAAAGAATCCATAATGCACCAGATATTCAAAGCATTTCTCACAAATTTGGATCCAGCTACACGGAATCCGTTTCAAAACAAATATTGCGTAACAGTGGTTACGATACTCGAGCTGCTGGTGGGCGGATGGGTATCAGAATGTCGCCGCCCGCCCACGGCCCTACACTGGCTATTTACCTGGTGCTAAACCATTATGACTACTAAATATGGACTGGTAGATTATGTGGCAATTGACTGTGTACTTTATGGAGTAGTTTTGAAGGTTTAAAGCTGAGATATGATTCGTAAAACCCTTTTTTGGATGAGATCACATATAGGGTCTGAAAAGACATGAAGACATCGAAATTTTTGTAACAGGCCAAGTATAACTACTGTACCAAGTATATTTTCAATGCCAGCAAGCAGAATATTGCTTTCGATAACTTTCTTGCCATTAATTACTATAATGTTGCCCATTAAGATGATTTTTGTTGGCATTAACATTTTAACTGCAGTTGCAACATATTTGTCAATATTTATAACGGTACATCATCATGTAAGAAGGTCGAATTGGCTACTAATACCTCATTTCCTTCACTGTCGTCAACCCGCATACTTACAGATTGCTGGCAATCACTTCAATAGGATTATTTATCTACAACTGTATAGGGGAGATCATTTATTGGATCAACGAGACAAACTTAAACAAATACAATATTATTCTATGATTAACTATAATGTTCATAGTCACCAGGTAGTAGGTACAATTAGTAGCTATAAACAATTTATATTATCGGCCGTATCACATCGTATGCATGCGCAGCTCGCACGTGACTTTACATAAAGAATGACTTCCACTTCGGTCATCCATCATCGTTAGAAACATATTAGACATCATCATCATCAGATGAATTATCTTATTGTTTCATGTTTAGATTTCATCATATCTTGGACTGACAATTTCAAACACACAGGTCAGGACAGGTATAAATAAATCTTCTGCCTAGCCTTTTTCTATTTGCATTTGGGGTCGGCTTCCAGTCTAACCGCATGTGGCTGAGTGTTTTGGGAGGTTTTAGTCTCATGGGATCAGATCATCAATCAAAATAAGAATGAGGACATTAGCTTTATATGCGTTCTGCTCACATAAGTTACAGAAGCTGTTTTCTGATTCAAAATAAAGTGGCTTCTAATACTTCATCTTCGTCTAAGCCGACTAATCTATTTACATTTTAATAGGATTTATCTGAACTGCTATATATTTCAAAGATCATCGTGCAAAACATGATGTGATGTAGATACTAGTTATTATTTTTCCGTATCCTCCAAATAACCATGAAGGTTGAATTAGAATCAAAAATAGTTTTTATAAATACGGCTTTGGGAATGGAATGGTCAGAGCATGTATGAAAACTTTGCTAAATTATAACAGACAAACCATATACTGTAGCAATGTAAATGTGCCTGAAAACAACACCTGTGTCAATATCATCATAATTTTCATTCATTCTAAATAGACTGAGAATCTTCCAGTCCCTTTTATTAGAACTACAAAATAGAATCTTAAAAATAACCAAATGAATAATAAGAAGCAACAAAGTATTAGAACTGTCACGTAACTCGATCGTTAGAAAGAACATAAATTTAGTTGCTATGGGAGTTAAGAAGAAACGTTGAAAATAGACCGGCGGATGTGCGAACCACTCCTGCGCATGTACACCTTTACGAATTATTTTCCATCTCTTTTCTTCTAAGCTTGTTGTATATATATATGTCTCTCTTCACACCTATGTAGGTGATCTCAAGGAGATTTGGTTCGTAAAAACTGTTTATGAATGAGTCTGTAGTGTTTGTGTAGGTTGCCGTGATCGATTGACGTTAATTAAGCAATGCTGTGACAACACCTCCATTTAAAGTAAAATAAATGATTTATTTCTGTTTTTAGGGTTCCGTACCTCGAAAGGAAAAAACGGAACCCTTATAGGATCACTTTGTTGTCCGTCTGTCTGTCTGTCTGTCTGTCTGTCTGTCTGTCTGTCTGTCTGTCTGTCTGTCTGTCAAGACCCTTTATCTTAAGAACGCGTGGACGTATCAAGCTGAAATTCACATGAAATACTCGGGTCTATTGTCCCTTTAGGCTGTGAAAATATCAAGCTTCTAAGCCAAGCCAATCAAAAGATACAACCGATTATGTCGATATTTTCAACAAATTCTCGACACTCGCAAAGGAATCAAAACCTACAGGGTACTTCCCGTAAACTCAGAATCTTGAAATTTGGCATGAAGCATTGTTATATAATGCAAATATAGGAAAAATTGCGAAAATCTCATTTTTTTTTGTTATATAATATAAAAAAAATATTTTAATAAAATGAAACTTACTACCTTATTTCTCACGAACGAATAAAGGTACCAAATTGAAATTTATACCAAATACCTAGGTCTATTGTCCCTTTAAGCAATGAAAAAATCAAACTTCTAAGTTAACGCGATCAAAAGATACAGCAGTTTTACCGACACCTTAGACGAATTTCCGTCACATGCTAGGGAATCAAAACCTACAAGGTACTTCCCGTGAACTCAGAATCTTAAAATTCGGCACGAAGCAACGTTATATAGTACAGATAAAGGAAAAATTGCGAAAATGATAAATTTGAAGTTACATAAAATATTAAAATATTATTTTTGCTTACATGACATAAAATATTTTTTTAATAATTATAAACTTACTACCTACCCTTTTTCACATGAACGCGTAGAGATATTAACGTTTTGAATAAAAAGTGAAATTCATATCAAACACTTCTTAAATATAATGGCCTCTAAACTGTGAAAAATTTTAAATCATTCAATGGTCATTGGGCACCTTAGTATGAAAACCATACCCACGGCGGATACGAACGAAATATAGCACAGTATAATGATAAAGGCTCTGATTTACTATGGCATTAGTCGCATCAATGTGAACCATGGGAATCTAGAGAAAATCAGGTGTAAACATTAAATATTTTCCTCATTTCAATGGGGAATTTAAACGACCAAGTTTGACGGAATTGAGAAATCATTTCTTTGTAGTGAAAGAGTATACTCGCCGTTTATTTCCATTGTCATCAGGTCAGGATCTGATGATGGAAATCCTGAGAAATCGAGGGCAACTATCAGAAATTGTAGGCATGCATAGGATTAAAACTTGATTCTCAGATGTATGTCTGGTGATACTGTCAAACAGTGAAGGTTTAGAGCTTACCTGATGATGGAGACGTGAGAAAGTCGAGAGAACTCCTCAACAGTATGTTTTAGTTACGTCGTGTTTGGGCTCATATTATTCGTATTGACGAGAACTTTTCACAAAAGTTATAAAAATAAAAACTTTTTACAAAAAAAAACAACTTCTAAAACAACAAGAAAACTGTTTATATGCATCGGTCTAGATCTCGGTGGTAAAATAAATATAGATGCATCCTCTAGACACCGACTTCTAGACCGATGCACCTAACATCTTTTTAATTTCTTTCTTGCTTTTGTTTTCTTGTTGCTTTTTTATATGTTTGAAGTTGGATTTGTTTGTAAAATGCTACAAAATAAAATAATGCCGACTTTATAAAACAAAGAAAGGGACAGAATTACACTTTTGTCAAGGCTCTAGAAACCAGGCGGAAAAAAACCTGAAACTGGGGCTCTTTAGGTGATTAATCCCTCAAAAATAAAAGATCCCATTCCTGCAATGGCTGCTTTAACCCAAGTTAGTAGTGAATTCTCATCACCTAAAATAAAATAAGCTCCAACACAAGGTTACGTTATAAATTGTAAAGGAGTTCCCATAACTATATCTGATCTTAGCTGTCGATCCCACAATGGCAGTCAAACCTATCTTTGTGGAAAGTCTTCGCCAATACGAATAAAATAAGCCCAAACACGTGGTAGTTGCAACATACCGTTCGGGAGTTCCCTTGACTCTCTGTAGTCTCCATAATCAAATCAGCTCCAAACCTTCAGTTTACCAGTACCCTCAAAAATACACTCACATGTCTGGTTATGACTCGATGCGTGCCTACAATATTCAAGAGTTGTCCTCGATTTCTCTGGGTTTCCAGATCCTCATCAGATCCTGGTCATCCGGATTGGCACCTTCCTTCTTTATGAAATGTCTTTATCAATAAAAACTAGCATTGCAACCTGTACAATCCTCTGAAACTGCTTGTCTTTTATATTTTTCAAACGATCCTGGACATTCGTCTCCATGGAATTTTAATAAAATATTTATATTCAAAGAAACGTCATACCATTCTCCACGATTTAAAACGACTTTGATTCATGTCCGCCACTTTTTACAAAGCGGGTCAGATATGCCCCATGACCTTTAAGACATAATTAGTTATTTTCAATCAGATTTCTGAATGATGACTATAAAATGTTGTATATAAATAACTTTTACAAGGTACTGGCCTACTATTTTAGTTATATTATAAAATAAAAAATATTAACTATTTTGACTCTCACGAAATTACCATAACTATGATTGTTCTAAACTGAACGGTTGGCGCGAAACTCACTTTTTATCTATACAGCATTTGTACGGAACCCTCGGTGCGCGAGTCCGACTCGCACTTGGCCGGTTTATTTTATATAAAACTTCATATACAGCATTGTACATGAAATGAAAAACTAGAACTCCCAAAAACGTCAGTATCAGCAGACTCATCGCTCAGCACATTTTGATGATTTTGAAAATTTTAGTTCAGCAATCCTATTCGTTTTGGTCCATGACCTTCATAGCGATACCAAAATAGCCAATAGTTGAAACATATACTAAACAAATAGCCACTTTACAAGTCCTAACTCCTAAACAAAAATGTATTGATTAACATGATCAAAAGGCTCAGTTAAATCTAAAATCAGATTTTTTGCAATTTAAGCATGTCTAAAACCAAAAAGAAGATAGTTTTATGACTTCATTGTGTACCTACCAGCGGAATATCATCAGAAACCGGTTTTGAACGTTGGGACGACGACACCGCGAAATTGCTGTTTTCTAGTCGGTTTTTTAACATTTTGGCAACTGAATATAACAATTTATAGATGATATATATTTATGCTAATGCCTCGTGCATTCTAAGTTAGTTATAAATCCTCTCTGTTGTGTTGTTGTAAAGTTGTCTGCACATAAAATCGGTGAGATCATCATCGTCCTCTCCAATATTGCACTGCTTTATCTAAGATTGTTTTAATTAAATATCGTCAACTAACAATTGTGATAAATTGTCAATTAAACTTCAAGGCAAGAACTGTCGAAGAATTTTAGCTACACAATATAGTGCTGCTAGGTAAGTTGGACTCTACAAGGTAAAAACATAGGTTATCATTTTTGGGGCCCAGAATGGTTCCTGTAGGGACGCCATATTTATATGAACTACATTTTTAAGGTAAATGTTTTCTGCTTTCGTTTAGTAATTAGTGTAAATACATAGTATATTGTACTATGTGTTAGTATATTGTTTACTCCATGCATCATTAAACCAACGACCCTGACTGATGTGGCCAACGCATAATTTTCAGCGCAAAAATTAAACTTCATTACCAACAAATTGGAATTACGTCATTTAATGAACAAGAGTCGTAAATAGTATGATAGAAGATAATTTACTCTTTTATGCTTACGAACAAACCCAAGGTTATCGGAGTGTCTGGCCCCGCGAAAAAATAAATTTAGTGCATGCAAAACATGATGGACCGGTTTTTGATAACATACCTACAGAATTTTGTTATAAACTCCTTGGGCAAAAAGGATCTACAGAGGTCGTTGCAAAAAAGTTTGTTGATATCATTCGATCTAAATTGTCGCTTAGATATAATATGGCCGTTAGAAGAAACAAAAACGTTACTTACGTTTAAGGAAAATATTATTAAAGTAGCTTGTTATCCTATATTACTCTACCTTTTTGAGTGTCCAATAGAAAAACAGGTTGTTCAGTAAGTACATAAAACTTTTAAAGTATTAGCCAAGATAAGTCCTCAGAGACAGCATAAGGTCTATAATAGCTTCTCATATTGCCAATTAATTTATCTAAGTAATTCAATATAGCTCTAATATAAACAGCTGTTCTTGTAAATTGACCTTCTTATTATTGAATGATAAATGATGGATAGAGTTAAGTCTACTGTTGCTTGTATTGCAAATTAATTATAATTACATTGTTTACTAGTTGCAATCGTTATATCGTCGTCTAAGGTTTACGAGGTTCATATTTTACTATTTGGACTCAAAGGACCCAGTATTTTCATCTAAGTCAAAACCAGTGCACCAAATCCCATTAAACTCTCCGAATTTCTTTCATTCTCTCGCACTAAAACACACAAAAATAAATGTGTTGTATGTTGAAACAATTCATCCAAAATAAAACACAATTTCACCAATCGTGCCAAAATTCCCCTCAAACGTACCAAATACCAAGCTGGATATTACTGGATTTGCATCCAAGCTTATCAATTATTTTGACGAAGAACGAGCAGTGGCCTATATGGAAGTAGATAATAAGAACACATCTTGAATAGCTTAGGGGAGAGACCCGGTATTTTTGCATCACTAACCTGTCCATTAGCCCTAATACCGTTCCAAAATCTGGTGGCTCCCGAATGTTGGAAGTCTATCTTTCCACAACCTACAGTAGATTAATATCCACCAACTTCAAACTTGGACCCTTCACGATCATTGTTCCAAATCGAAGCTGATGCACAAAAAAGGGGTCAGGAGTTCACTTTTCGCGAGCAAGACAGCTTTGACACTTCAAGGCACGGCGTTAGACAAAATAAACTTGTATTATCATATCTAGACCAGCCTCTAGACGTATGATGTAACTTCCTGATCAAACCACGGATATGAGCAGCCCCAGTTGGCAGCGTCAGGTAACAGAAATAAATTAATAGTATCACTAATTATAGTACACCGCGTCATTTCGGGGAACACACATGAATTGGCATTATGTTTTGATGTTTCTTTGTTCGTTTTGCACGTTTTGAATCAGTGTTTATTTACGTAATGTCACTGGTTTTGTCGTATAGCGCCGGGGTTATTTTAAGATGTTTGGCTAACGTTGATTTAGTACGTACACATTTAAATCTAGCATCTTCGTCACATCTTTAATTTGACCATTAAACTTGGTGTTAAGTAAAAAGAAAGGCCTACAATGTGTACCTCGAAATCATAATTCAATCCAATCACAGCATGGTGTTTATTACCCAAGATTTCAAGAAGACCCTGACACAAATAGTTATTTGAGTCACATTACAATTGAGCGCTAACTAATGTATTCCACGCACAACACTAGACAACAAACGACCTTTTAGGTAGTCGGTGAAAAAACCAACCAACAGTATATATTCGCAGAGTAATAAATATTATTGAGTAAAATGGGAAGAATACAAATTTTAACTAACGGCAATAAGAATTGTGAAGAGATTTTCAAGAATTGTATTAAAACTTCGATAGCGAAGCGTCGATCCCAAAATTCTATTTCGCAGCACGATGTGCTATTTTCAACAGCAAAATCTAAAGTGGTATTCGGAATACGCGTTCAAATGCTTCCAATGACTCAACAGTATTTCTCAGCTCTGATATTATAAACATTGGAAGCGCCACAACTCTCAGATATTCATGTTTTTGCTCTGCTGTCATCACTTTCCATGTTATGAAAAAATTGAAGAGTTCCTCTCCAACGTTATTGAACTCATCACCTTGTATGATAACAGCTCCTCGAAGGCCTCAAACACTTAATGGATAGTCTGGCGAATCTTCAAATCAAATTTTGGGACAAACGCCAAAAGTGTTTCCTAGAAATTCGTCAATAGTAATATTATTGGTATTAAGATGTAACGTTGGTCATGCTTATGATGATGTCATTTGTTTAGAGTCAGTTGTTAGAGAATTTATTTCACCTCGAGGATCGAGCGAGGGCATTTACATGACCTTTCATTTTTCACCCACTACTTCTTCAATCTCGTCCTAAGGTACAATTTCCTCGACTTATTATTACACAGTTACTTATGTAATTGTGTGTATATTCAATTATACAATGTACTCCTTCTCTCCTTCGCCATTTTGACACGCGTCAATTGAATTGAAAAGAATATTTAAACAGTCAACATCGTCATTAGTGTTAAAAGTATTATGCAAAATAAAGAATTGAGTATCGTTTATCTTACATAAACATTGGAACTTTCTATTTGGAGTGGCAATCCCACAATATGTTAATTGTCAAGAGTTTTTAAATTCGTAAATTAATTTCTGCTGATGCTGTCGTGTTTACGTACGTCACTTCTTCAAGAGCGAAAGTTAAAAGTGATTTTGGTTTTCTTTGTTTAAGAATCCACATTCCGGAGTCGAAAATTCATGTTCTTCTCTATTTCAATTCTCTGTTTGTTTACAAATTACAAAAATCCCTAATTCCAATTAAAATGTCTAAAGTAATGTAAACAGTTGACGCAAAACACTTGTATTTTTTTCCTCAACCCATTCAACGGGAGGAATGACAAATAATGACGATGTCTGCCATGACACAGGGAATCTACGTGACTATATAGATGTAGCCTTATTCATTGAGAAGGTGATTCTTGGAATACGGAATGATGCTATCACTGTTCAATGTCAAAACTAGAGGTTCCATAAGTAGCTAGACATGCCTACCTACTACTACTGAATTATACAATGAAATATGTGTCTTATTATGGATAGGAAGGTATAATAAGACCATTGACCATTGAGGTAGATAAGGTTGTTTTTAACATCTTCACACTATTTTTTTTCATTGACGCGAAGAGAGGAGGAAAGTTCAGCCCAAAATATTGACCTGTAGGTACGCCGCACGCATAGATTGGGAAATCCCACAAAGTTTCTTAGGGACAATATTTAAACTGGAATTATTTATACCACTCTCCATCTTCGTTTCCGAGCACGCTTCATTACCTATGCATCCATGTTTTTTGTTTTGTGTGTTTGTCTGTATAGTCTAGCTACTGATTAAATTCATTGTTTACATTAAATTCACCCAAAAACCCCCCAAAAACCCACATTTCCGTTGTTAAACTATGCAAAGTATTAGTAATTCCGGCTAATACCTCAATCCTATGATCCATCGATGGTCGGCAGTGGAAGGTGGAAGAGTGCCAAGTTTTAATATTAGCGGCCTGGTTAGCTGATGTCATAGTACCACATAGCCCCAGCCACAGAGTAGGGAAAGATCGGAGATGCCATGATGCAGATAGGTCAGGCGCCTTCTTCTAGGTCAACGTACGATGGGCGTGAAAAAAAATCTCAGTTACAACAATTGAACTATAAAGGCGTTCGGGTTCTTGGAGGCGTTGGTCTGTCAACAATTTTGGGAATTACAAAAAAATATGGGAGCCAAAGAAAGCGTATAAAGGCGCAGACAGTATTGTTCCTCGTTCCTAGCACACTCGCATTTTGGCGCGCTATTTTCTCAGTAAATTTTCCGTTATGACATCTCCGCTAGAGATTTTATTCTCCATGGGCCCAGTGTTGTTTACACACGGAATCGGTAACATTGTTTTTAATGTTTCGTGATTAGCAGAGGCATGAGAAACTGGGAGAGGAATTGGGGTCGTTTGTTTCGGATGCAGTTTGAGAAAGCATTCGGTTTTGTTTAGCGTTTTAGCAACTGTGTGTGGCAGGTAGTGAGAATTTGATGCGAATCGATTTCTGATTAGAATGGGGCTGTGAACTTATTAAAGTTTGGTATTTGAGTAACTAAATATGGTTTCAGGAAGAAGGTACCTACGGCGTCTAAGTACTGATATTTACCCCTACAAAACAGGGATCAGATAGACATAGAGTTGTACTAATTGTAAACATAGTAGCCAAAGACCAAATAATGTTACAAAAAACAACCGGTATTTTAGAAGAAGGTAGTCTACAATGAAGGAAAAACAAACTTTCCCTAAGGTAAGTGACTGAAAACCGCAGGCATTCAATAACAAAATATCAGGGGTTACGTAAAAGGTAAATGTAAATGCATACATATAGTAAACACGTTGGTAATAGGTGCTTCAAGTAAACAACAAACAACAGAAAAACCATCTGTGATACCTTGAATGAGTTACAATCTGACTCAGAAACCTTGCGGTCAATTCTGCAAATGATGAAGGAAGGACCAATCTTATGACTAAAATGTTATTATTTTCAAAATATAAAGACTGCATAAACAAATTCGTAGCGAGATCTCTGACGCATTTCTTGCGGTTTCAGTATGTTCTCATACAGTTTTGTAATTCACCAAAATAACCAATGAGCAATGCAAGATTGTGTAAATGAGAACAAGGCTCTTAGGATCCTTGTGTTAAGAAGTTATGACCAAAGAGTTTTAATGTAATTTTTCGAATTGCGATTTATTGGTTTTCTGGCGAAGTGTGAGTCAGTGTTGATTGAACCAATTAAGTTAGTCAAATGCAGAAATAAATATTTCGTAATGTTAATGTCTTATTCTCTTACAATAAGGTTCGTTATAAGAAAGCCCAGTTCTGGGTTCAGGTCGCCCTTGTACATCGTCTTCTCCAAATTCTTTATGTACTTATTTATAAATAGTGTGTGCATTAAAGTTAATAGTTCTTTCAAGAAATGATAGAATATAGACAATGGACTATTCGTCTTTTCTAGAGGAACTTGTCAGCTTTCTAGAGTAACTCCGACTTCCGACAGAATTAGGACCGCTGACATTGTCAGTTTTTATGTAAGAGGCTTAACATGGATAGCTATACACTATGAGTATTTATGGGATATTAGTATTCATTACACCCACTTCACAAAATAAAACCTAAGGCTATCATAAATCCATATTTAAAATATCGAGCTTAGAATTATATGTCAATGATTTAAAACTGTTTAATCTATGATTTACAACGAAAACATAGGTGTAGGTGTGAATGTAAGTATGGCCTTAGACACCTAAGGCTCTGCCCACACTGCACAAACAGCTGTCGTTGTGGAGGCGGCAGGAAACGTAGTATAGTTTATAAGTACTAACTTGATGTCTATGCCTATGTTATTTTCTATAAAATTCCTAAAGCTGGGATAAGGGACTTTCTTTCAACGCAGGGAGAGCGATATCCCTGACGAAAACTTGAACGATCTAACCTGTGGAACTTTACCGATTTCAAAAATTCTTTCAGTGTTAGATAGCCCGTTTATCGAGGTAAGCTATGCCCCATTGCGCGGAGAAGTTCCCACGGGATGCGGGTGAATCCGCTGACGGAAGCTTGCATGTACAATATGTAGGTAACTACTCTCTTCCAAAATGAGATAGGTAGCCATAGCTACTATTGTTACTTTAGGTACGCAGGTATACGTAATTAGCACAATTAGTACCCAAAGGGTCAAGCCATGAATTAGCAACCACACGACTCGGTACGGTAAATGTTAATACGAGTATTTACCGTAAAACACTAGATACCGTCCGTTTTAGTGATTCCAATGTTTTGAAAAGGATGCGTCCCGTTAGGACTCCAAAATAGTGAAAATAGGATACGTAGTATCTTAGTAGTAAATAATTATATTATTTATAATTCTGTGAGCCTTGGGGATTAGTCAATACGTCTAAAATCGTAGACGCTAGTAGAACCCTAAGGATGAGTTGCACCATTTAACTATAACGATAACCAAACCATAACCAACCGTATACTGGTCGCCCATTGGTCAAATCGGCGATTTAACAACTGAAAATGATTCGGTTATCTATAGTTAAATTGTGCAATGTGTAATGGAAATTACGATAATTGATATGATAAATACGGTGAAAACATGATTTTGTTCATGTATTTTGTTACGACTGCCAAACTCCGTTGATATTCAGCTTTCTGGTAGCAAAAGTAGACCTGTATTAAATGCTTAGGCTAGGCTATTCATTCAATAAAGTTTATAAAATGACAATAAAAAATGGTAATTGTGATTATAATGAGACTATAAATAGACACTTCTTGGATTAGAACCTTCATTTAAATAACGATTATATAAAGAATAAATTAAAGTTTTATTATCTTGGTTGTTTTCCTCTATTAAACTCTGTGGTATTTTTACTTAAAAGCTATTGAATTGCTTACCTACGTTATTTTTTTTCTATAAAATCGTATCCTTATTATACCTTATTATATTTATCTACCACACATTACTAAATAGTTTCTAGTTAAACGCAGTAGTAGGAATAAATTAATATACATTTGCAAAAATATTTATGTAAGTAGGTACTTAATTCTGAAACTTGGAATCACATAACTTCTGAAATAGTACGAAAACAAGTGTTTTTTTTTTACTTATTCGTGGCTTTGTAACTATAAAACGCTGAGACTATTAAATACATTGTAAATTATCTGACTAAGTAGGAACATAAATTCAGTGTGCAATACTGTTAAGTAGAAAGTTTAATCTTAAATCAATGCAAGTTACAATATCGTACTTGAAAGTCCGCCGCGGGCAACTTAGATCTTACCTATTTAGTACTTAGACGACTTAGGACCAGCTTCACGCCATATTTGTTAAGATAACGGCTAACACAGCCTTAAATGGCCATACAAGTTATCTAGAATAAAAATGCAGCCACCTAAACCTATCACCTTTGTAAAGAAACATGAATTTTCTGAAGGTTATTTGCACGTATAAAACTAAAAATATAATGTAAACACTCACCGTATGTTAAATATTTAAATATTTCACTATAAAACACAACACTGCACTTATTCACAGAGTTTTAGAACATTATTTTCACTCACAACGATTAATAAGTTACGAGAAATTATTTTTCGTTTTATTTTCGACGGTTCGTTTTTCAAACTACGCGAGTATACGATCGCGCGCCGAATGATTGCGCGCGCACTTGTTGAACGTCGCGCGGGAAAAGTTGAACGGAAATATCAAGTTTCGACTGAAGTCCGCCCACGTGATGTGACGCTAACTTCGCATCGGTGATTTCGAAAAGAAAATTGGTAGGAAATTCCAATAAAACACACTGTATACTTGGTATTTCTTACAAGAAGTTACTGTAATTTACACAAAAATACCATTAGATCCGTTTCTAATTTAATTTTTCCTGATTTTGGAATTTCGGGGATTTCTTTACTTGTTTTTAGGTTTTTTTTTTAATCTAACAAGATAAATTATCCTAAAGATTTTCTTGTAAGATCTTGTAACTGTTATCTCACCCTAACTTATTCTAATTAGAGTTTTTATAACTAGTTTCTGGTTTTAGAAGTTTGTCTTGTACGACACATAAGTAGCCAGGGAGTTTTAAGACCCACTACGGGACGGAGGGTAAGCAGACTCAGAACTTTAGTATGCTGTTAGAATATAAAAAAGTGTGCAACTAAAGGGTTTAGTTATTCACTTAAGTGCCTACTGCTACTATATCGGGTGTGTCGTTCACAATCACATTAAATCCTATCACATATACTTTATGATATTCTATGGCGAACTGTAAAAAAAATAACCTAATCCATTCAGTGGTTTGACCACAGGAGTCATTTTTCGTTTTTATTACAACATCATGTGTAAAGCAGAGATAAAGTTAGGAGTATCGAACGTTTTGATCAGTTAACAGCTGTCAGTTTTCAAGGGAGAATTTCAGTTGTTTGTAATGACTGACTTTTATATGGTGTTCTAATTTTCGCACATTTTTATTCCATTTACTTTGTTTCAAAAATTCATTTTTTTATTTTTACGTATTTTTCTTTTTTCTTTGTGTTAATCGACATATATTAACCAGTATATTAACGCATTTCATTTAATGTGATTGTGAACGACACACCCGATATACATTACATACATCTACTTTGTGTACTTTGGATAAACATAAATGCTACCAATGTAAGCTAAAAATGCGCTATTAATTAAAACAAGTTTCAAAAAGTTACAAAAATTAAGTATAGATGGCACTGAAAACAATCTTAGTTCGACAACTGACAGACGCTGTTTTTGTTTTATGCCAGTCAACTGGTTCGCTAGGTGTTTTCTGTACAAATCGATAGAGGGCGCTACAGTACTGAAAATGAAAGTATAAAATAAAAAAACTAACTGTAATGCTCCTGCTCCACCTGCGTTAGCGGTAACGTTAATGTCAATGGCCAACTACACGTTACTTATTGCATTAAAAATGAGTGTTGGCTACATTTAGGTTACAATGCCGCAAGAGTTAATCCCTCATGAAGTAACGCGTTAACACACATTAAAGAGGTTAAACTTAGACACACAAAATAATTCTAAAAACTAAAGCTTTCTCATTTGACCATTCCATTATCGTGCTCGTAAAATGCAGTTACCGCTTAAACAAAGTATCTACACTCGTCCTTGCATGCGTGCAATGAGATGGCATTAATGTAGCCAACATCACTTAGCGCTCTAAGCTATGCACTAAAACCCTTTGATGTGTCCAAAAAACCGACACCCGAGTTATCGCTTAACGTTTAATGCTATTAATAATGCCATTTGTATAAAATGCCATTAAAACGTTGGCCACATCTGCGTAACGCCAAAATTTTACGCGTTAAGACGCAGGTGGAGCAGGAGCATAACTGCTGCTATTTTTAATACCGTAATTCATTTAAGAAGATTAATATAGATAGATAGTCTGGCTACTGAAAGATGAGACAGGAAAAGGGGGCAAATTCAGGAATTCAACGTATACAAATATCTTATTTTGCAACAACAATGATTTTCCATTTATTGGCAGTCTTACCTGGGCAGAGCAGATACCTAACAAAAAAAATGCATGCCTAAATTTAGAGATAAGTTCTAACTAAACACCAATATGAGTAGGTAAACGGCCAAAGTAATTACCTATCCTCTTTTATTTCTATGGGTTAAATTTTAGCCGACCTGCCGACTTTCCAAAATTCTCAATTCGTCGGAATATTATTTTTTATGATAAAACCGGCCAAGTGCGAGTCGGACTCGTGCACGAAGGGTTCCGTAAATTACAGTTAAATCAACCTATCTCAAAAACTATAAGAGATACTTTGATCAAACCAAAAATCGTTGAAAGAGTTAATTAGCATGCATCACCTCTATTTTTTTTAGAATTTTATACCCCGTAGTTATAAAAATAGAGGGGGGGGGACATACTTTTTACGACTTTGAGAGCTGATATCTCAAAAACCGTTCACTTTAAGAAAAATGTTTTTTAGAAAACTTTATATCATTTTAAAAGACCTTTCCATTGATACCCCACACGGGTATGTACATCGAAAAAAAAAATTTCATCCCTCAGTTACATGTATGGGGGGCCCCACCCCCAATTCTTTTTTTTACTATTTAGTGTCATATTTTTGTAGCGGTTCATACAACACATATTCCCATCAAATTTCATCACTGTAGTACTTATAGTTTCCGAGTAAATCGGCTGTGACAGACGGACAGACGGACAGACGGACAGACGGACATGACGAAACTATAAGGGTTCCGTTTTTGCCATTTTGGCTACGGAACCCTAAAAAGTGAGTACACTTAAAAAGGTATAGATAGGTACGTAATACGGGAAAGTTTTGCGAAGGTGGTATTCTAGTAGCTAATTGTCATTTCCAAGAGATGAAAGTAAGAAAATAAATGGAATTCCAATAATATTAATTTAGTCATAAAACATAAAAATATGTTGTCATCGTCAATACAATAACAAATTCTTCATAACTTGATTCATTGTTTACTTCGCAATGTCCTTGTTTAAAGCAGCTGTATTTTGTTTAATTATCTCACACGTATTATTAAACTTATAGAGAGAAATAAGTACAATATCTGCGCTGAAATGAGTCAGTATTTCGATTCCCAATTTTTTCAACCTATAAATCTAGCCAACTCTGGAGGCAGAATGTATTGATTGTCGCAGCTTTGCGTGCCGGTAAAAAAAAAATAACCGTCGGCGTCGCCATGCGATCGTCCCGACTATCGTATATGGATATGAACAGAACTTATGCATGTGTGCGTAGGAAATCCTTCCGATCAAATTGTGCTGTATTAACGATAAATATCAGCGTTTGTTAGGTACAGTTGTAAGAAATTTCAGTAGCTTGACAAAATAAAAGTATAGGTTAAAAAACTTTTGCCTTGATTTCAACAATTCTTGATAAAAAACGTTCCAGACTGTAGTGCACACAAAAACAATATTCTGTTATAGTGTGCGTGTCGCCGGGTGAACACATCTGCGAAGTGAAAATAAAGATTATTTTAGTGATGTAGCTTGATTTCCGCATATATCGATAGTTTTTGTTATTAATATAACGGGTTTTTAAACATAGATTGTATTTATCTTGTATTTTTTCTTTATTATATATTGTCAAAATAAATGATCACCAACTCTTGACGACCAAATTAATGTATTATTTTTGCCTAAATAAGTCACTGTGATTGCCATAAAATGTAGGCTTATTACCAAATAAAGTATTATGATGCCATACTAAGTTATTTGTCCGGCTTACAATGCATCCGTGAGTGTCAGTATGACGAGTGACAGGGAAAATGGAAGAAAATGACATATTGCGCCAACCCCAAGTAAAATTGGGAACAGGGCAGGAGAAAGAAGAAGAAGAATGTGTTTCTCAATACACTCCCTCGAAAACACACTTTTATCGCACTGTTTAGAGGCATGCAACAGACAATTTTCCACCCTAGTGCAGGAAAAGGGTCCCCATAATGTTATAAAATTTATTGTATCAGGCCAAACTTATTTTTTTGGAGTCAGTTTACTTAAACAGGATAGCAAGATGTAAAAACTTTGATTATCATTTTATATTAAAACGCTGGTATAATTTTGATGATCATTTACTACTTTTGGTGATCATTTACTACTTTTAGGATAACAATGATTTATTTGGACTCATTTTGCTTAAATAGGATAGCAGAATTTAAAAACTTTGGTTATAATCTTACTCTAAAATGGTGGTTTAATTTTGGTGATCATTTACTACTTTTGGCTTACGCATGATTTATTTTGGAGTAATTTCACTTAAATAGGATAGCTAAGTGTTAAAATTTTGGTTATAGTTTTACATTAAAATGCGAGTTTCATTTTGGTGATCATTTACTATTTTTGTCTAACATAAACCTTTTTTAAATATTTACGATATATATTATAAACTACGTTCCTTCTTCCCATAAATAACACATGGGAAGTGGTAAAGGGTTTGCGTTTTGACGTTTAAAAAGTGTAATTTTTAGCCTAATTTAATAAAATAATTTTTATTTTAAATCGCTACTCTTATCAATACAAGGCGATTTAATTCATTAATAAATCAATAATGTATTTTCTTAACTTCTCATTTTCAAATAAATAAACGAAATACTCAATTAACCAACATCGTACAGCAGTCTTATATTTTTATTTGCATTTACGGTACTTAACCACATTTATTTATTTATCACATCACAAAGTATGTTGCCCTTACAGATAACTTCATCTAATTCGACATAGTACTTATAAATAGGTCCTTAACTATGTTTCCTTACAAACAACACAGTAAGTGGCCCTTGTGAATTCGCTCAGTGTACTGTTAAATATGTCGATGTCATCGGCCACCGTGTTGAGAGTGCGCAGTGCGCGAGTGAGCGGCACCAGCAGCCGCGGCCTGCGCCGCCACCCCACGTCCGGTTCACAAAAACCGATCTCTGAGAGTAGACCTGAATTTTGGATGACACCTCTCAGCACTTTCAAAAGATAAGTGGCCAGTGCCACTTCACGCCTAACTTCCAATTTATAGTACCCCACCATACCGAGGCAGAATAAGGTGGGGTACAGTAATGGGTATCCCGGATATATGCCATAAATTTTCAGATACATAACTCGAATATATTTATTTTGTATCCGCTCGAGCATTCCCTTGTATTTAATTTCGCTCGGATTCCAGATGGCCGCATTGTATTCCAGATGACTCTTCACAAGAGCCTCGTACAAATCCCTTAACGCACCGATGTTCGTAAAGTCATTTGTCTGACATAGCATAAAAAAATATTTACAAACATTTATTTATATCACAACTACGAAAAATGGCTGCGTAAAATGTATATTTATCCAAATATCTGATTATATACGATTGTGATTTTTGTAAAAGCTGTTTAATTATTAAATAAACGCTAAGAAGATTTTCCTGACCGTTTCGCTGTTTCGTACCTACCTACCTTTAATAATGTCATTATCGTGTAATTGTGCCGTAGAAATAAGTAATATTCAACGGAAAATCGAACTTTACGTAAATGCAAGTAATTTTCAAGTGTCGATATCGATATTACTTAACGTACTTCACTAAATGGCGTTAAGTTGAATGATTCACCAACCCACATATTCCCGCAATGGTGATATAATGCAGCTTTGACCTTATTGGCTAGTCCGCCCATGCGGCAGTTGAATCGACCAATCATAGCGCAGCTAAGGAAGCGTCGGTCCCCCGCAACGGGTACCCTATAAAAGCGGCTTCAACGGAATTTTCGTCAATCACATTCGTTTGGCAAGCCTCTTAACCGGTCGCGCTGAACGACGACTGATATTTAAATTAATTTATATTCTACATTAAGTTCAACAAAACTCAATTCAAAATGGTGAGTACTGTTTATTATTGTTCTACTAATCTTAATTTCAGGGATTCAGAGTCCTTCGACCCTTATTTTCACGTGTTTCGAGACACAAAGTGCCGGGTGGACACGCCACCATTTTGTCGGCATGCTAACCGACCAAGTTGAATTTCCCATGATTGCTATTGAAAGTTCTAGTCGATTTGACTTTTCAAATTGTCATCATAATCAGTTTCTAAATCGTGATCTTCACATTTTTCTGGATTTACTCCTCTGTATTCGTAATTTACCTTCTAGATGTGATATTGTTTGACGTTAAGTTGATATTTGAACGTTATTTTTCGTGACCGTATTCAAGGATGCCACGCCGGTTAGGAACGCCACGCCCAAGTAATTTTCTTTCAAACTACTTCTTTCCTAGTCAACTAAACTTGTAAAAAGTGTTAAGAATACGATTTCAGTATGAAGTGATTCCTAGAATTTTCCTGTTTTTCATGCACTTGTGATTTTATCGATCTGTGATGACGTGTCGATGACCTCATTCTAGGTTACGGCTAGTCGCTAGCGGTACCTACCGTCACATGTTTTGAGAAGAAATATCTCATTTACCACGACCTTGCTATTGATATTAATGATTTTCGTTACATATTTAACCGGTTTGTCACTTGATCATACAAATTGAATATTCATCGGTGTTCTACCTTAGTAAAGATGATATCACCGGTCGATTCGCGGAAGAACAAATGAGCCAGTTTCTTTACCTAAATCCTATATTTCAATGCTTCTAGAAGTGTTATATTCTATCCCTAGACATTATAAAAGCACTTTTATAGCCCTTATTTGTAAAATCGATTCTCATGACCTTACCTCGGGCGGGGAAGATGGCGGCCGGCCTCCCATCGATCGATAGTCCGTACCTGCCGGGGCTTTCACCCGTTCATTGCAAGTACATACCGGCTTTCACCTTTCTCTTCGTGATGTGCAGTTACAATGCCGAGAAAATTACTGAGCTTATTGGGCTTGAACTTAATTGCATCTTGATCTTGGCTGTTCTTAACATGGATTTGCTGTTATTATGGTTCTTTTCAAGAAAAGAGGTTATTGCAAGTTTGATGATACATTTTTGAATTATTAACTCACTCTTTAAATAAACTTGATTACAATGATGATAGTTAATCTAAAGAGATAGATAGATAAAACATTTATTTAGGACAAACAAAAAGACAACAAATATACACAATAAGAAATAGAACAAAACAAAAAGAGGGTAAACAGTAAAACAGAAATGAACGAAGATAATATGTTTAGGAAACATACATGCAGATCTCGGTTATTATTTCTTGGTATTGTCTGAAGTTGTCATCTATATAGTTGAGGTCACTCGCTACAACTTATAGTCATTTGCTCATAACACTAATGATTTTCTTTCTTTGTCAACAGCGTGAGTGCATCTCCGTACACGTTGGACAAGCCGGAGTCCAGATCGGTAACGCCTGCTGGGAATTATACTGCCTTGAGCATGGAATCCAGCCTGATGGCCAGATGCCCACAGACAAGACCGTGGGTGGTGGCGACGACTCCTTCAACACCTTCTTCAGCGAGACCGGTGCCGGCAAACACGTGCCCAGGGCTGTGTTTGTTGACTTGGAACCCACTGTAGTCGGTAAGTTCTCAATGCTGATCAAATTGACTTTAAATAAATACATCTTTAGTTTTACTACACAAAATGTTTTATGGTTCCCTAACTAACGAAATATTCTTTCTTTGCCAACAGATGAGGTCCGCACTGGCACATACAGACAGTTGTTTCATCCAGAACAACTTATCACTGGTAAGGAAGATGCGGCCAACAACTACGCCCGTGGTCACTACACCATCGGCAAGGAGATCGTAGACCTAGTCCTCGACCGCATCCGCAAGCTGGCCGACCAGTGCACTGGCCTGCAGGGCTTCCTCATCTTCCACTCCTTCGGTGGAGGCACTGGATCCGGTTTCACCTCCCTCCTCATGGAGCGACTCTCCGTGGACTACGGCAAGAAGTCCAAGCTGGAGTTCGCCATCTACCCGGCGCCTCAGGTGTCCACCGCCGTCGTAGAGCCATACAACTCCATCCTCACCACCCACACCACCCTGGAGCACTCCGACTGTGCCTTCATGGTTGACAACGAGGCCATCTATGACATCTGCCGCCGCAACCTCGACATCGAGCGTCCCACCTACACCAACCTGAACCGTCTCATCGGGCAGATCGTGTCCTCCATCACGGCCTCTCTGCGTTTCGACGGTGCCCTCAACGTCGATCTAACCGAGTTCCAGACCAACTTGGTGCCCTACCCGCGTATCCACTTCCCTCTGGTGACCTACGCGCCCGTCATCTCCGCCGAGAAGGCATACCACGAGCAGCTGTCGGTGGCTGAGATCACCAACGCTTGCTTCGAGCCCGCCAACCAGATGGTCAAGTGCGACCCCCGCCACGGCAAGTACATGGCCTGCTGCATGTTGTACCGTGGAGACGTCGTGCCCAAGGACGTGAACGCGGCCATCGCCACCATCAAGACCAAGCGCACCATCCAGTTCGTGGACTGGTGTCCTACCGGTTTCAAGGTGGGCATCAACTACCAGCCCCCCACCGTGGTGCCCGGCGGAGACTTGGCCAAGGTGCAGCGTGCCGTGTGCATGTTGTCCAACACCACCGCCATCGCCGAGGCCTGGGCCCGCCTGGACCACAAGTTCGACCTCATGTACGCCAAGCGCGCGTTCGTGCACTGGTACGTCGGTGAGGGTATGGAGGAGGGAGAGTTCTCCGAGGCGCGCGAGGATTTGGCCGCTCTCGAGAAGGACTACGAAGAGGTCGGCATGGACTCCGCCGAGGGCGAGGGTGAGGGAGCCGAGGAGTACTAAGCCGCTGAACTTGTTCACGGAGCACTCGCACCGATACATTCCGGTGACATGAAATAAAACAAAACAATTATGTTGAACTCTGTCGTTTGATTTCCTGTACACATTCCTAAAAACATCTGATACACTCAAACAAATAAATAACAGATCAATATCAAGTAGGTAACTATCATATCGGAGCATCCTTGAATATTATAAAGCTGGGTACTCACTTAGCAGTGTAGCACGTAACGTATCAGATACGGTATCAAGTGAGTAGGTACGTAGGCACGAGCCCGATGCAAGCCGCTCGCGCGTGGGGCGCTGTAAGCTCGCAGTGAAACCGCCACTCGGGGTTACTCGGCGGCTCGGTGGGCACAGCGCTCAAAGGCGGCTCGCAGTGTGCTCGTGAGGACCTGTGGACGAGCCGTACCCACTTGCAGGTTGATACCGTATCTGATACGTTACGTGCTACACTGCTAAGTGAGTACCCAGCTTAAGATGCAACAAAGTGCATCGCGAGCTTGCTTTATCGCTCGCTGATAACTTTTGAGGTCAACCATAGATAACGTAAAAATATTCATGACTCAATCCAATCGGTAACACTAATCAGTAAATTCTACGTGCGTAATAAGTTATGAGGTCTGAGCTAAGATGGAGCTAAGCCGTTTGGAAGGTCAGCTGAACCAGTGTACGTTACCCAGGCCAGATGTTGTCGAAAATGGTGATTTGAATTTTATAGATAATCATTTAATGAAATAACCTTTAAGATATGCATTATTTTGGTTTTATTACTGCCGAACAAATTTAAACTAAGTCCTAGGAAGTCATGTACAAAATATGATAAGAATCCGCTTAACCATTTCAAAGATCTAGCATAACCAAAAACGTTAGCCCAGCAAAATCTCGAATAACTTCGCAACCGAAGAAAGAACAAATACCCACAAAATATGGCACAACATTTACTTTATCTAGACAACTAATTTTATAGGTAATATTTATTGAAATATTCCCATTAGAAAGAAAAAGGTCTGGCTGGCGTAACGTTACGCCAGCAGGAAATGTTTTTGTGAAATAATTAAAAAACTATAAGCGCAACAAATTTAAAAATGTGCGCAACAATTACAGAAGCCGCACAACTAATTATCTATAAGATTCAAATTACCATTTTCGACAACATCAGGGCCTGGGTAACGTACACGCTGAACCATAGGTATCTACCTACGATAGACAGGTATCACCTACCTACGCTTTGGCCGTAAGGTGTAGTAGCCACCCGTAACCTATTACAGTATGAGGACTCAACATGAAAATATCCTCAGCAGGGGCCCGATTCTCCTAAGTTAATAATGTCAAAATCGAATAGTAATCGAATCGCAATACGATCGTAATAGCAGTTTTAACCATATCGGGCATTCTGCTACTAATAAAAGACCAATCGTATTCGATTGACATTTGATTGGTGTGCGATTGGTATGCTATTTTGGTAATTTTGGTCTATACGGTAGTTTGCCGTGCAATCATTTTGCAATCGTAAAACATTTGCAGACAAAATGATTCATTATTGAATGACAGAAAAGAATAAAAACGTTTATTTCAAAGAAAAAATAGCGGAATGCCACATACGCTTCAATAGTAATCGAGTCGGGATTGGATCTCAGTCGAATCGAGTCGAACGTCAATCGAAGGTCGCTTAAGTAAAATTAGGAGAATCGGGCCCCAGGCTTCGAGCAACACGGAATATGTTGCCTGTTGTTGTAGCCTGCAGCTCTGTCGGCGTGGGTAGGTATGCCTAGGATGTAGGTAGGAGGCGTTACTGAAGATGTAAGTACATAGATAGGTGTGTAAATAGGATACGAATACAGTTTAAGAGAGCGTGCAAGAAAGACATTAAAATTAATAAACTACCTACGTAGGTAGATGTACTTCGCGCTTTTAGTACCCTAGCGATGTTATATTTTTCTTCAATAACTAGGTAGGTAGCTTTCAGCAAGAATATAAAGTCTAGAATAGGGTTCGTAGTCTCTCTTCTGCTGGAAGCAGAACCGTAGGTATCCACTGCATCGCGGTTATTTTGGCTAGATCGTCGAGCAGTAAGATATTCTATCACAATACCAAACTTAGGTCAACTAGGTACCAGTTAGCAACTCGACTTCACGCCCACAACCCGACAACCTACACAGTTTTTAAAATTTTGATTGAAGGGGCCTGACGTAACCCACATAACGCGAACAAGATTGAAAGTAAATGGTCCAAGAACGTTAACTTGTTTGCATGTAGGCGCGGTGACATCACTGCATCGCCATAATAGGAGATGACAGCACACAGTTGTTTTTAAATTGTGGTCGCTGTTTACCGTATATGGTCTTTGCTCGGTTGTTTGGCGGTATCTTGCGCTGAGAGCTAAATATTCTGGATGATGGAGTTTTATGTCATCATTTACTTGATTACAGCTGTTTTTGATTGCCTAAATTAGGTATTTATTGATAGTTGTGCTCGAGGCTAGGCTAAGTTGGGTATTGTGTACCTACTAGTCAGAGCAAAGTTTGAATCCCATGGAATAGGTAATATCCCGAAGTTTGAGATAATTAAGTTAAGTAGGTAGGTTCACATAGGTGTGTTAATGTTTGCAATGGGGTCACTTCATGCATACCTACAAGTCGTATGAATGTTTATAAGTACAGAATAAGTATTTATCAATGAATTTCTAAAAAAAAGACAATCCTGTTGTTCTATAATGAAACTAAGGATCGATTATGATGAAATGTTAATCACAACAATATAATAAATTGAAATTAATCAAAATACGGTTAAGTACTTTGTTTGTTTAAAATAAGGCCATGCTAACGAGCACATTTTCCTCAACAAAATAAGGATAAATTGCATCAAAAATATTTCAACTAAATAACTTTGTAACCAACTCATACATTTTGATACAATGAAATGAACGTCTAACAATAGAATTCTCTGAACCAAAAATGGGATTGTCAGCTTGCCTTCTCAGGTAAATGTGCATCATGCACTGAATAACGCTTCGGTCGGCTTTTTGTGGCACGTTCTGTAAAACTGTTGAATTTACCGTTTTCTGTTGCAGAGTTAGTGGATAGTATATACTTATCTAAGCCTAAATTTAACTTTTCAAGATATAATTTAGTATTGACATGATTCGTATTTTAAAGCTCCTGCTCCACCTGCGTTAGCGTTAACGTTAATGTCAATGGCCAACTACACGTTACTTATTGCATTAAAAATGAGTGTTGGCTACACTTAGGTACAATTCCGCAAAGAGTTAATCCCTCATGAAGTAACGCGTTAACACACATTAAAGAGGTTAAACTCATACACACAAAATAATTCTAAAAACTAAAGCTTTCTCATTTGATCATTCCATTATCGTGCTCGTAAAATGCAGTTACCGCTTAAACAAAGTATCTACACTCGTCCTTGCATGCGTGCAATGAGATGGCATTAATGTAGCCAACATCACTAAGCGCGCAAAACTACGCACTAAAACCCTTTGATGTGTCCAAAAAACCGACACCCGAGTTATCGCTTAACGTTTAATGCTATTAATAATGCCATTAAAACGTTGGCCACATCTGCGTAACGCCAAAATTTTACGCGTTAAGACGCAGGTGGAGCAGGAGCAATACTGGATTCGGGAGCACCCACTCAAATGGAATTATTACATTCGTACCCACTTACTTAGAACGACTTATTTGCCAACTCTGGTATTGATTAGCAGAAATAAGTAGTTGGCTGGCTGCGGGAGATCAAATGTTCTAAAATCTGAATTTCATCTCCGATCTCTCACAAGGAAGCTGCGTATCTATTTACGGATGAACGTAAGGTTAGGGTTCGATGAACCAAACAGTTTATTTTAACTCCGCGCTCGCGTCTGCATCGTTTACCTACTTGCTTTTATTAGTTCAATATTCCAGTATTGGAAGATACTATAGTCAGTCTCTTGACCTAAGAAAATGCTATTAACTTACTTATTCATATTTTGGATCATTTTCAGTTGTTAGTAGACTTAACCCGGATATAAAACATCCTGTAAGTGTAGGCTGTAACTAGATGGGTAGGTACCTGTCTCAGGATTAAAGCTAATTTAGGTACAAGCTTTTATTTAACTTGCAATGTATGTACTTATGTAACTATTATACTGCACAATTTATATGTTTTAAAAGCTCGTCGCGATTTTACTAAGAAAGTAAATACGAGTACTTAAATCTCGCGACAAGCTTTTAAAACGTATTAGTCCCCAGGCCGGCGAACAAATTTTTTTTTGATACATATACATTTAAGACTTTGTGAGTGTCTTCCTTACGATTAGTCCGACAAACTTTTCGAATGCGCAAATTTTGGTGCCGCTGCGTTTTTTAATGCTTGACTCCTGAAATTGTCGATATGACGTCACTATGGCTCTTCGTACATACACGTTTCATTTTTTGAGATTCGTTTAATAAAGTTAACTAGAGAATGGTGGTCAACTTGTCCGATAAAGATCGTGCTGCGTTTGGAGTGTCCACCATCCTGAAAATGTCGGTATGACGTCACTACGACTCTTCGCACATACATGTTTCATTTTTTGAGGTTTGTTTAATAAAGTTAACTAGAAAATTGTGGTCAACTTGTCCGATAAAGATCATGCTGCGTTTGGAGTGTCCACCATCCGAAACATGTCGATATGACGTCACTGTGTCTCCCCATACATACATGTCGGTCAAATACAACAATGATAGATAATTCTATCATTTCTATGCACTACTATTCTTACTGACTATTCTTATTGCAAATATCAACTTGTCCGACAAATGTAGTGAGGCAAATAGTCAGTTCGACAAGAAAATGAGAAATAAATATTACAATTGGAAGAAGTTTATTCTTTTTGTCAATTTCTGACTTAAATATTCACGTGCATTATTTAAGTATATTAAATTGGCATACTACTTACCAATTTTTATTACTATTTTAGAAAAAGTAGCCTGACTAAGACGTATTGTTGATAGTCTATATTATGTTAAGGAATAATATCCCACATCTATTAATGGACTATATATCAATCAAAAGGACTTTTTAAGTGCAACATTTTGTTTCAACATACCACTTATCAATTCTTAGTATTTTAGAAGATATAGCCCAAATAAGGCGTATTATCGATAGGTTTTACTATGTTAGGGAATAATGTCCCACCTCTAGGTATGAACCATATGTCAATCGAAAGATCTTTTTAAGCGCTATATTCCGTCTTAACATACCACTTACCGATTCTTAGTATTTTGGAAGACATAACTGACCTAAGGCATATTTATTGATACTTTACATTGTGTTAAGGAATAACATCTCACTTGAAGTTATGAGCCATATTTCAATCAAAAGATCTTTTTAAGCGCAAGGTTGTATTAGCATAACTCCGACAAATTGTTAGTACTTTAAAAGCTAGAGCTTTTCTAAGAATATATTATCGGTAGGTTCTGTCAAGCTAATCCATTACTTCTTTAGTAACAAATTATATATTATTTGAAAAACCTTTCCAAATGAAACATTTCGTGTTAACATACTTCCGAAAAATTGTTAGTATTTCAGAAGCTAGAGCTTATATAAGGTTATTTTATCGATATGTGTTTTCAAGTTAATAAATCCCTCCTGTAGTAATGATACATATATCATTCGAAACGACTTTCTAAATGCAATATTTACTATTAACATACTTCACACCAATTGTCAGTACTTTATACCAAATCTTAAAATATATCTATATTTTCCGGACGGTGGACACTCCATATGCAGCATGATCTTTGTCGGACAAGCTTACCACAATTTCCTAGTTAACTTTATTAAACAAATCTCAAAAAATGAAACAGGTATGTACGAAGAGTCGTAGTGACGTCATACCGACATTTTCAGGATGGTGGACACTCCAAACGCAGCACGATCTTTATCGGACAAGTTGACCACCATTTTCTAGTTAACTTTGTTAAACGAATCTCAAAAAATGAAACAGGTATGTACGAAGAGTCATAGTGACGTCATATCGACATTTTCAGGATGGTGGACACTCCAAACGCAGCACGATCTTTATCGGACAAGTTGACCACCATTCTCTAGTTAACTTTATTAAACGAATCTCAAAAGATGAAACGTGTATGTACGAAGAGCCATAGTGACGTCATATCGACAATTTCAGGAGTCAAGCATTAAAAAACGCAGCGGCACCAAAATTTGCGCATTCGAAAAGTTTGTCGGACTCATCGTAAGGAAGACACTCACAAAGTCTTAAATGTATATGTATCAAAAAAAAATTTGTTCGCCGGCCTGGGGACTATAATCAACAATACGTCTTAGTCAGGCTACTTTTTCTAAAATAAGTAAGTGGTAAGTAGTATGCCAATTTAATATACTTAAATAATGCACATGAATATTTAAGTCAGAAATTGACAAAAAGAATAAACTTCTTCCAATTGTAATATTTTTTTCTCATTTTCTTGTCGAACTGACTATTTGCCTCACTACATTTGTCGGACAAGTCGATATTTGCAATAAGAATAGTATTATCTATCATTGTTGTATTTGACCGACATGTATGTATGGGGAGACACAGTGACGTCATATCGACATGTTTCGGATGGTGGACACTCCAAACGCAGCATGATCTTTATCGGACAAGTTGACCACAATTTTCTAGTTAACTTTATTAAACAAACCTCAAAAAATGAAACGTGTATGTACGAAGAGTCGTAGTGACGTCATACCGACATTTTCAGGATGGTGGACACTCCAAACGCAGCACGATCTTTATCGGACAAGTTGACCACCATTCTCTAGTTAACTTTATTAAACGAATCTCAAAAAATGAAACGTGTATGTACGAAGAGCCATAGTGACGTCATATCGACAATTTCAGGAGTCAAGCATTAAAAAACGCAGCGGTACCAAAATTTGCGCATTCGAAAAGTTTGTCGGACTCATCGTAAGGAAGACACTCACAAAGTCTTAAATGTATATGTATCAAAAAAAAATTTGTTCGCCGGCCTGGGGACTAACAGCTTCATGGTTCATGTCATACGCGTCCAACTATTGACGGAAGTTTTGAATTACTTAGTAGATATTATGTAGGTAACCAATACACCTGCTGACGTAAGCAAGACCCTATCATATTCCCTGTACCTTCTTAGTTACTAACACTCTGATATGTATAGTGTTTCTTGATCAGATATAAAATGTAAATATTCCTCGTGGATAAAAAAATCCAACTCTATATAAGTCTATGCATAGGTGGCTTAGCCATATTTGAATTAGTTATTAAGGTAAGTTTAATGACCCAGCCACACGATGAACGACTAGCTAGCATTTCGCTAATAGTAGTGTAGTCAACAATGAAACAATACAGAATTATCATAATACGACTTCCACGTGTGCATCTTGGCAGCTTTACAAGTTCGTATCACAAACGTTGTTAGGAATTACCTTTCGATAAAAGTCTTAAGATCGGAATTACTTTGTTAAGATACCGTTCGGATTGAATTTACAAAATATAGCAAAGTATATTGTTACTATTCTTGTTCTAGATTAGATCTTTTTTGAGCTTTTCGCTTCTAAGGGAGTTTGGTCAGCGTGGCACGAGCATAGAAATATGTATTGATTTAATTGAGGGCGCCAGGATTGCTGGAAAATTATTCACCACCAAAGCAATCGTGGACTTTATAATTGTCTATCAGAGAAAGTACAATAAAAAGATAAGTAGGAAGTAGAGTAAGATAAATATAAAACATAGTATGATACAATATTGTTTATTTCGTAATAATAACAACACAATGTAACGTCGCACTCGTGTCAGGCGGGCGTCGTCTAACGCCTTACATGTCGCTAACTGAGGCACGGTACTTAAACTGACACCTACGCGATTATCATCACAAATAGTTAGAAAAAAAAACATATTGCTAAACTTTTTGACCTAAGTTTACAATACCCATAAACCTCCGTTTTTCTTGAAACAACAGTTTACTATGAAACTTGTACGTAAAATATCCTAGTAAGGAATAGTTTTGAGAAAACTGATGTTTACTGATCAACTATTTTATTGACAGTTTTCAGTTTTTAACTAGATAGTATTAGTAGCCGAACTAACAGAGATTGGTTTATATTTATATGTAACAACTTAGATGTCAGTTCAAGTAAAGTGTCTCTATTACAAAAATACTGAACAATTTCACACACAAACATAATATACAAACAGATGTATTTACATTACATGCAACACATCGAGCTATAACTTATGTATCGTCATTGATAAGTATATAAAAGAGATATCACATTAAATAAACGTAGGTGCAATAAGACTTAACTACGGCTAAAAATAACGGAAGAGTAACAAACATACATTGTTATAAATTCGCATTTATAATATTAAAAACTTTTTTTATGGGAAACCTTCATATGACTACTTCGGCTGTGGGTGCAACGTGAGGGAGTGTCAGACTCTTACTGACTTAAACCCATCATGTTCCTTCTTAAGCCCTTATGTACCAGGGCCGCGGTAACTCGCGCGAACAATACCGCAGCCCAGGTAGGCTTTGGCCCTGGTTGGCCCTATTGCGGAAGACAGGATTGACTGCCTCGCTATGCTTAGTGAGTGTTAAGCGCGAATATATTTGAAATAATTGGGTTACAGAGTCAAAGGGATAGTAAGTTTTTTTTCTTACAATCTTACAGTGGAAATACAGTGCTTTGGCACTCACAATTAAAAACGTTAAGAGGTCAGGTATTTACAAAAGTTGTGCCTAAAGTAATGAGTTAATTTATTGGCACTAGTTAGCTTCGATGTCTCTATCCTTACTCAAATATCTATCAATGACGACAAACAAACATTTAATTTTAAATAATATAATATATTCACACTTAATGTGGGTACATTATTGTATTGAGTTCACAAAATTATCCTGAAAGTGATATCTTCAAAATCAAGTTACTAGCTGTAGCTTAACACTATTTTATTACTTGTAAGCTTTTTTATTCAAAAGAATAGTTCATGTGGGCACAATAAGCATTTCATGTAAGTACAATTTAGAAATTTGTCTGTCCAATCTAAATGCTATTTATAAATCTATGACACAGGTTATAATGAGCTTGTAATAATCGAAGGTGCAACTTATATACTAAATAGTAGGTGCCGAAAATATTCCTAGTCAACTATTGATTATTATCTATGGAAATTCTAGAATTATAAGAAGACATGTATTTAAACTATCGTAGAGTAATTACTTGTATAGTATAGCGTTATAATATATAAAACTTTTATACATAATGTACACACAAAACACTTCAAACAGCAAAGTCCTCTAGCGCCACTGTAGAAAAAGATTCTAACTACACTTGTCTATGCTTTACTCTATGGTATAAAATACTAATTAATTAGCTCTAGAAAAAAAAACATTACCTTTCAGGATAATTATGTGTTTTTATTTATTTTATTATAAAGCTAAAAAATATGGCTATTAACGACCATTCTGTTGTGCACTATAACTTAACTTATGATGTATTTTTAAAGAAAACAACAGAAATAGCAGATATATATTGTTTGAAAGTTCTATAAGGAAATTTTAATTGGCGACTTCTCTCTTTTATTTGGCTATAACATTGACAAATGATAGATATCACACAACCTTCGGAAAACCAGATTCCTGAGATGGAGTTTCTTGCCCGTTCTTCTCCATAGGTAGCTACTTTTGGAATGGGCAACTAGAATCAACTTTATTTATAATTTTTGACGTTCATAAGTGCTTGTAAAGGCCTAAATGAAATAAATGGATTTGATTTGATCCTAGGACGCCAGGCAGGAATATGGAAGACAGGCTCAATATAAAATGGTTCACTGTAAAATAACTATCTGAGGGCGCCATAATGGAAACTTAATTATTAGTTAGTTATTTTGTTTTATATTTCATTGTTTAGTGTACAACAGAATCGCCGCATTTCGCTAACTTACTATTGACATTGCACGTTATAGAAAGGGTATATCATTGATGTGATTTCTTATTTAAAGATAGTCGGTAACAACGCACTGATTTGATTGTCTACGAGGCTTAATATTTAGGCGTTTTGGTCAGCAGAATTTTAAGTACCTATCTAGTTATAGTAGTTATGTTACTCCAAAAATGTTTTCTAAGTAGATAAGCTGTAAGCTATTCATTCATTATTCCAGAAAGAAAAATCTATATCCGTAGCCTCAAAATATATTTTAGGGGCGATTTTTAAATCATCATTTAACTTCGATCTAATAAATATTATGGCGATTTGACATATATTTTATATAAAAGCTATTAAAGTCGTGGTGGCCTAGTGGGTAAAGGACCAATCTCTCAAGTATGAGGGCGCGGGTTCGATCCCAGGTCAGGCAAGTACCAATGCAACTTTTCTAAGTCTGTATGTACTTTCTAAGTATATCTTAGACACCATTGGCTGTGTTTCGGATGGCACGTTAAACTGTAGGTCCCGGCTGTCATTGAACATCCTTGGCAGTCGTTACGGGTAGTCAGAAGCCAGTAAGTCTGACACCAGTCTAACCAAGGGGTATCGGGTTGCCCGGGTAACTGGGTTGAGGAGGTCAGATAGGCAGTCGCTCCTTGTAAAGCACTGGTACTCAGCTACATCCGGTTAGACTGGAAGCCGACCCCAACATGATTGGGAAAAAGGCTCGGAGGATGATAAAAGCTATTAAAACGTCAACCATATTTTTTAACCGACTTTCCCAAAAGGAGGAGGTTCTCAATTCATGGGGATCTTTTTTTAAAAGTATATCTAAGTTATCTGGCGATTGAAAAATTGGCCCTATCAATAATTGAAACAAGCAAATATTTAGTTGGAAAGTTTAAGTTTGTATTTTATTTATATAAAATCAAGCTTCAATCCTATCTATTTGAGCAAAGCTGTTTAGAACTATTTCTGCCATAATTTTAAGCCTCGCATAAACGTGTAATAATTACAAAAATCCGCTACAATCCTTATCTATGGCTTCACTCTTTTGTTTATAGCTAGCTTTATTTGTCGTATTTATCTTATTTAGTTATTTATTTTAAAAGCAGGTGCCCTTTTTAGCTGCTTGAAAAATATCTTAGAATAAATAATAAGTATTCAAAGATGTCACTATCACTTCTTATTATTCATTCTAAGATAATAATTTATAATGTAATAGAATAGCTTGTTGCTTACTGTGTAAAATTGCTGTATTTCGAGCGATATTTTCGTTAATTGCCAACAATACATAGTAGAATATATACTTCAATATATACAAAATATAAAAACTTCTATAAGTTAACCGATTGTAAATAGGAATGCTTTTGTAAGTAGTTCTTTATACAAAGGGCCATGTTGGTCTTATTATACAGACAAATAAATTGAGGATTGAATTGAGTGTCAGGTTTACTTTGCGTACTCTTCAAGCAATAGTTTTTACTTTGTTATATTCTTTCCATAGTTTGTCATTGTTATGTTACAGTTCAAGTCAAAATAACTTTGCTTCACTGAAGTTAGCCATTTGATGCCTGGCGCATGCGCGGCAGTGTTTTGTTCACACATTTTGACTACCATGAAGTTCCTATTAGCCAACTTCAGATAAGCAAAGTAACTATTATGTCATGTCTGTGCATGTATAACAAACATAGACCATTTTGTAGTAAACCAATAAGAAAATAAAACATTAAATTAATATGGTTGTCTCTTTATTAATAAAATTAATTCTTTAGAGCCTAAATGTTACACATTGCTTAAGTTTTTAATTGTTTTAGATTATTTTTGGTAGTTTTGGAGATCTTTACCAAATTATTTTTTCCTAAGAGTTTAACCAAGTTTTAGATTAAACAATGTGTAAAATCAAGACTCAATGTATATTTCTATCTATAATATTTTACTCTAGCTAATAATAACTTAACAGACAGTTCTAGTACATTATATATTAATTCATGTTATATACCTAGTCATAATTATCGGTTCAGCGCCCTCTATGGCCGCGCCGCGGCAACTTCTATGAGTTTTGACGCCACCTACAAAGAAAATCCTTGATTAATTTATTGATTCTTATTTTATTCGTTCTGCAAACGTCAAGCATCCGTTTCGGAGGGCACGGTAAACTGTAAGTCCCGGCTGTCTTTGAACATCTTTGGCAGTCGTTACGGGTTGTCAGAAGCCAGTAAGTCTGACAACAAGGTTTACCAAGGGGTATTGTGTTGCCCGGGTAACTGTGTTGAGAAGGTCAGGCGGGCAATAACTCTTTGTAAAGCACTGGTACTTGTATCCGATTAGACTGGGAGCCGACCAATACATTGTTGAAAAAAAGGCTAGGGAGACGATGATGGTTTATTTAGTTATTAAATACTTTTTTCACATTGTTCAACAGCGGACTTAACGCCTTAGTAGCTTTGAACTGCCGACCTACAAGGAGCCTGACCTAGCTGCCTTGTGGCATATTTTTTTCCGCTGTGGGTTAACAGCGATGAGGGAGTGTCAGACTTTTACTGACTAAAAACCGTCGTGTTCCCTCGTAGGCCTTTTATGTACCAGGGCGACGGTAACTCTTTCGCTGTGGTTGATGACATCTCTTTGACTCACTCGTGGAACAACGCTTGCGCCGACACGAGTCTGTTGTCTATCCAGACATGAGCGATGAGCCACCCGAACTCACCACCCACAGACCCACGGCCTTTTTTTTTTTCATAGGCCTTTTATGTACCAGGGCCGCGGTATCTCTTTCGAACAACCCGCAGCCCACAGACCCACGGCCTTGTGGAATCTCTACTTATTTATTTATTAGGTTCACCCACAGCATATACATACACATACACAATACATAAAGCCTAAGTACTATTCTAATATATGTATATGCCAATTAAGGGTAAACACAACATTTATCTACATCAGTGGTTCTTAACCTTTTTGACATGAGGGATCACTTTGACTAAAGTTTGTCTTGCCGGGGACCACCTCATCGGTTTACCTAAATTAGTACTCATTTCTTTATTATTTAGGCAAAAAAAAAAACTGAAGTTTTGGGTCAGGTCTACTCAAAGCTAAACGCATATCAGCAGATGTGTAGGTAAGCAAATGCAAATAAAGAAAAACTTGCCTATGTAGTTTCCAAATGCGCGAGCGAAGCGAGCGCGAAATTTTTATCGGACTTAAAACAAATATTACGTAAAATGTAGCCCAAACGTACTTAACTTTTCGTTTGTTGACAAATGCAAAAATAAGGACAAATAGTTTCTGAACACGCGAGCGAAGCGAGCGCGAAATTTTTATCGGACTTCAACCAAATATTACGTAAAATTTAGCCCAAACGTACACTTAACTTTTTGTTTGTTGACAAATGCAAAAATAAAGGCATACAGTTTCTGAATACGCGAGCGAAGCGAGCGCGAAATTTTAATTATTTTTTAAGACTCAAAACCAAAATTACAAATTACTAGGTACGATACACCCGATATACGTCCATGCGAAAACCCCCGCTCGCAGTTATAAGGTATTAAGTTAGATAACGTATAGCAACGTCGCGAAGCTAAGCTTCGCGGACCACTTGGAATGCCTCCAGGGACCACCAGTGGTCCGCGGACCACCGGTTAAGAACCACTGATCTACATTAAAGACGCCAGATATTTACAGGTACATAAAAACAAAAAGAAAAGAAAGGAAAAAAAGGTGAATGAGATAAAAAACAAAAAATAATAGTAATAATTAAGAACTGATTATCAAAAGTAAAAGAATAAAAAAAAAATCAACAATATTTAACAACTTGTTATCTAGCAAAGTTACGCTTTGTTAGACTGTAGGAAGGCCAAGATTATGATTTAATAACTTCCCTGTCCCATGAGTCATATGTGATACACACCGATTGTTTAACTATTGTGTCTGCATAGTGGACAGTGAAGTGGTTAAATTTTGCTCTGCTCGTGTTTTTCCTCTGTGGGTAGGTTGTACAGTTACCTATATGTGTATGGTGTATGTGAGGCGTCGCTATAGCGGCGCGGCGAGCAGCGCGCCGAACTGTAGCAGCGCCTCGCGCAGCGCTGCGCCCGCCCCGCTAGACATGTTACCTATATGTGTATGGTGTATGTGAGGCGTCGCTATAGCGGCGCGGCGAGCAGCGCGCCGAACTGTAGCAGCGCCTCGCGCAGCGCTGCGCCCGCCCCGCTAGACATGTTACCTATATGTGTATGGTGTATGTGAGGCGTCGCTATAGCGGCGCGGCGAGCAGCGCGCCGAACTGTAGCAGCGCCTCGCGCAGCGCTGCGCCCGCCCCGCTAGACATGTTACCTATATGTGTATGGTGTATGTGAGGCGTCGCTATAGCGGCGCGGCGAGCAGCGCGCCGAACTGTAGCAGCGCCTCGCGCAGCGCTGCGCCCGCCCCGCTAGACATGTTACCTATATGTGTATGGTGTATGTGAGGCGTCGCTATAGCGGCGCGGCGAGCAGCGCGCCGAACTGTAGCAGCGCCTCGCGCAGCGCTGCGCCCGCCCCGCTAGACATGTTACCTATATGTGTATGGTGTATGTGAGGCGTCGCTATAGCGGCGCGGCGAGCAGCGCGCCGAACTGTAGCAGCGCCTCGCGCAGCGCTGCGCCCGCCCCGCTAGACATGTTACCTATATGTGTATGGTGTATGTGAGGCGTCGCTATAGCGGCGCGGCGAGCAGCGCGCCGAACTGTAGCAGCGCCTCGCGCAGCGCTGCGCCGGCGCCTGCGCCCGCACCGCTCGACAGCGCGCTGCCTGCTAGGCGTACTAAGTACGGATATAGCGCTGTGAACAAAATATCACATAGTTTCAAACAAGATAAACATTGGTTGGTATACTACGGAGAAGTCGTGGTGGCCTAGTGGGTAAAGAACCAACCTCCCTAGTATGAGTGCGTTGGTTCGATTACAGGTTAGGCAAGTACCAACGCAACTTTTCTAAGTTTGTATGTACTTTCTAAGTATATCTTAGACACCAATGGCTGATAAAAAGGTGAAGGAAAACACCTTGAGGAAACCTGGACTATAAATTCTGAAATCAGCAAACCGCATTGAGCAAGCGTGGTAATTAACGCTCAATCCTTCTCCGAGTGAGAGGAGGCCTGTGCTCAGCAGTGGGACGTTAAAAAGGGGTATAATTTAGGCGATCACCAAAAATATTTTTAAGACTCTAAGCTGAGGCACTAAATAAAATAAACAACTCCAAAAAAAATAAATTGACTTTATTAAAAGGGCACTAAAGTATATAATATTATGATCCAAAAAAAATAAAATAACATCAGAAAAATCGCAAATCTCGCACAAATATTATTTTTGGTTCCCAAAATGGATTAATGGTCACCAAATTCTATCCAACTAAAAGATTAATATTACTACCAAAATCAAAGTTAGTGACGAAAACGAATCGCTGCAAAACCGACTCCACGTGTCTGCCCTACCCCTAGAGTGCAATTCAAAACCGCGTAGGCGCGGAGGGGCGAGGCGGCCTGCGAGCTGAGGCGCAGGTAGTTTTTAAGGCTCGCCGCTGCGGCTGAGGCTGGCCGGGCCGGCCAGCAAGCCGAAGCTGCGGTGGTGAGCGTGAAAACCATCTGCGACGATAAGCTCGCATGGGACCGCCGGAGCCCCGCAGCGCCGGAGCCGTGACAGAAGCCATGCTTGCTGCATGTTGCGTGCTTACATTTTACTACTGAGTTACACACAAATTCATATAACAATAAATAAGCGACGTACGTTAGGGAACCCTAGTATATTAATTGGTATTTGGGAAATATTCTAGCGATCGTTAGCTTTTTTAGTCTAACAAAAATGACCAAATTAGGAGTCATGGTATTACATAATTGGTAACATCTAAGTAGTGACAATATATAATATTTGGTCTAAAGTGTATTTTAAAGGCGTCCATATATTTTTTTAGTAGTCAATAATACGAAAAAATGGTTTTACCTAATAATATTTTTGGAAACGTTATTTGGTGACCATTTATCCATTTTGGTAACCGTTTAGAATTTTTTTGGTAGTAAAATAGGTACTTTTTTGGGTGGTGTTTAAACACAAGCCGTTAAAAAGGCTGTAACTGTAAACTACGGAGATATGAGTGAACAAACAACCGAATCCTTATTCCTCCGCCTCCTTATTTTTGGGTCAGTCTGTTAAAAACTTAGTCAAAGACAGCCCCAAAAACGCCCACATTTTAAGCACTTTCTAGTTTTTTTGGTGGTGGAATAAACTCCCATGAAAACACTTAAAGGGTTGGGTTACATAATAAACGCAGCGGAATATACGGGGAAAGGGCAAAACACCTACCACAGACAGTAAAAAAAAAACGGTTGTCTGTAAAGTCGGTTTACTGACGATAGTCGAACGTGACAACGTTATAAGAAATTGATCGTCAGATGTCGAACGCTGCCGAAAGCGGAGGCCGATCGTGCCTCTTTGTCACTCGTTGCGTGCTCTCGCTTGCACTTCAAGCCTTAAACGGAACGCCTCAGAGCGAGGTAACGCCGCATGAGTCATGTTTTTTCGTGCGTGCAGCCGGCTCCATCGATTTATAAGACGTTGTCACGTCAAAAGTTATACTCTAGTAGTCTAGTTAGACTGGAAGCCGACCCCAACAGAGTATGAAAGTCCGAAAGTTTACAGATGAATGTGTAAAAGTTAACATACCTATAAGTTTCTGCCAGGCAGCAGCGTCGACCTTCCCGGGCGGCGCTTTGCGCATGCTCTCTGTGAGCGTGGCCACCGCCTTCAGCACGAACGAGATTTCCGAAACCTGTTGCCTGAAGATATAACAAAGATACAAACATCGGAATTCCCAAAAAGGCTATAAATATTATATAACATCACAGCTCAAAAAATTGGTCTGCTGTTTAAAAGAAAATGAAGCAAAAATATGGAATACATGTTGTGATTATTTTTTCGAAAGAAAGGGAATTTGAGATTTTTTTTTAATTTTTAGGAGACTATGAACTCTTCAACATTGCAAGTTGCTTAAAATGTTAAGTAAGTATTAATATGTATAACCTGAAAATGAAAGAACTGCACAGAGTTTTTAACAATTTGGAATAAAGAAGATTCTCCCACTACTTTACTCTATAATTTGCAAAAAAAGTCAGAAAAAGTACGAAAAATTAAGAATTTCGACGAAAGAGGAAACACGGAAAACATGTATAGAAAGTTACTATTTTGCAAAACTTACCTAGGTAGTGGTTCCGTATTATCTTCGTCCTGTGTATATTTGGAGATGACCTCCTGAAACCTGTCTAGTAACGCTACTATCGCTAGGGGGTCTGTGTCATCTGAAAGGGGTGATAATCATTATTAATCTATACTGGTATATTGAAGCTGAAATTAGTTTGTTTGAACGCGTTAAATTCAAAAAGTACTGGTGAGATTTGAAAAATTGAAGTATATAACATTTATTTAGCAATCTATGTGTATGCGGTTTACGGTTCTACTTTGTTTGCCATACTTCTAAGAGACATTAGTTTCAGAAAAAAGTCCAATATATTTATTTATTTAACTTTATGCAATCCTAAAACTACAAAGGCGGACTTAATGCCATAGGCATTCTCACTAGTCAACCTTAGGGTGATGTAGAGATAACATGATGGTGCATTAATTACTTAAAAAGCTATATATCTAAACCTGATGGACCGTTCCGGCGTTCAAACCTACAAACAAATTCTACATTATTCTGTAAGTATAACTTACTCTCAACGCCCGCGAAGGAGTCGATGTCCTCAAGCATGGAGTACTGCAGTAGCGTCTCGAAGCACGTGCGAGCGAACTCTTCCCTCTCCTTTAATTCTTGCTCATTTTCTGTGTGAAAAGAAAAAAAAATGGATTTCTATAACATATCTACAGGTTGACTTGCGATTAGAGATTTAATTTTGACATTTGAGAGTGGGTTACATTTAAGATGTCTGTTCTTCTCTTCTAAATGGATTGAAAGGTATCATGGAAGAATAGGTAAATAGATTGTACACAGAGGACGACAAAAGACAAACGACATGCCGCCGGTTCTATGGAGAGCGGCTAAATCGGCACAGTATACACGAAACGTTTGCTCTGGTTGTGTTTTTGTCGTCATTATAGTATACCTCTAAGATAATCCTCCACAGCTGGACAGCTGCAGCTCTCGAACAGGTCACATCCTTGAACATCCGTGAACATCCTTGGCAGTCGTTACGGGTAAGCAGAAGCCAGTAAGTCTGACACCAGTTTAATCAAGGGGTATTGGGTTGCCCGGGTAACTATGTTGAGGATAGAAGATAGGCAGTCGCTTCTTGTAAAGCACTGGTACTCAGCTGCATCCGGTTAGACTGGAAACCGACCCCAACATAGTTGGGAAAAAGGCTCGGAGGATGAAGATGAGATGGTGACGAAGAAGTTAAGCTAACTAAGACATGTGTACTCGCTTGTATCCGCACCGCCAGCACCAGGGCTCCCACGCTGTGTTACACATGACACTAGTGTACTCACGTATAGGAGTGGGCGGCTGCGTGTGCAAGGAGCCGGCGCGGACCAGCGCCAGCAGCGGCCGCAGCTGCGCCGCCGGCAGCCGCGGCCGCGCCCGCAGCGCCTGCGTCCGCACCGCCAGCACCAGGGCTCGGGCTGCTCGGCCGCCGCCCACGCTGCACACAGACAATGAAAGTTAAAAAAATCAACCATTTAAATCAAGAAATCATCAAAATGTACTATCAAAACAATGAAAAATTCTGTCAACGAAATCCAAAAGGTTCAATAAAAGGTTTCCATCAATGAGGGATCGATGCTATTTGGCCAAAACTTCTACAATAAAAGGTTTGATAGGTCACGATTAAGTTACCAAGGTAAACTTTATAATTTCTTGTAAATTATTAGGCATTGGACAATAAGTCCAGAACATATAATTACTCTAGCAGCGGGATTAAAAAATAGAAATGTTTATGTATAGTAGTTAATGGCTATTTCTAACTAAATCATGTATCTAAAAGTAATCACCTAATTTTAAATCTTTTAAAAACAAAAACAGCATAGAATACAAAAATATGTAACTATTAATGGAAAACTTACGGTGGTTCAAATAGGAATGTCTCGAGCACTTTGGGTAGGGTCTCCCAAAATTCTTTATATACCTCTGGTTCTTCTCTGGCTAGTGGAAGACCGGTTTCTAATACCTATAGTAAAAACACATAATATTATTATGTAAGTTTTATCAAAAAGAAGGAGGTTCTCAATTTTTTTGCAATTAATATGTAAGAAGATAAATAAATACAAATATAACTTGAAATACTATCGAAAATTGTTAAAAGAAGTTTCAATTCTATGATTTGCTAGCGAGGCAGTTGAAAGTATGGAGTAAAATTGTTGACATTTAGGTACATAACATTATTTAAAGTAGGTTAAAAAACTAGAGGTTTTGAACGTTATTCCCGTAAAAGACTTTTGCAAAAACACATCATCACCACTTTCTATGAGTTCTTACAGACTTAAAGAAAAATGGCGAACAAACAAAACCAAAAGTCAAATGAAAATGTTATTGAAAATGGTTTTAATGTATTTTTTAACATAGATAGTTGTCTGTATGTTTAAATTGATTTACCTGTAGCAAAAGCGATGAGATCTGTGCAGTTTCCTCCATTTGCTCAGCAGTCTTCCGTCGCTTGTCCTGACCGTATTTCTGCACTGACGTATGTAACGCCTATACGTGAAAAAAAATCGATTCTCTTTGATCTGATATATTGAAAAATAACTAATTTGTGAAATAATAAAGGAATACATAAGGGCAGTATATAGAGGATGTACATGACAAAGTCAATTGTAGTTATGTTCATTCTATGCACTTCTCTACATGTATACTCCCTATGTAATTCCCATATAAGCTCCCTGATGTTTAACCCCTATCTATACGTTATGTACTTCCTTACGTATACTCTCTCATGTATATCTGAAATAACGTCGCTTACATATCATAAATATACACACATCTTTTATAAGGTTCCCTCGAATTAAATCGAGAATAAGTCTGAATTTCATAATTCTCGTGGCCCAACGCGGCAATGCAGCCTGCCTGGGTACACTACAGAGTGACAGCGATGAGGACCAATTTTTCGACGCCCTTTACTGGTTTTAAGTTTTTTTTTTCTAATGTAAATATAGATGTAGTTAATTTTTAAAATAATGTACAGAAATTGAATGTAACTAAATACTTTGAATCACACAATAGTAAATATACTTACAACCAACAAATCAGGTAACACAAGCTTCGCAGCTTCAGGCGCGGCTCGGTACAGCGCAGTAGCCGCCGCTAGACAGCGCGGCGCGGCGCCCGCGCGGCTGCCGCAAGCCGACGCCAACGATGTTAATGCTGAGAACAGTGCTGGTAACAGCTCGTGGCGTTGGAGGGCTTCCTGTGGTGGTGAAGAAAGTAGATGGTAGTAGAGTTTTATATGAATAAAAGCGGCCAAGTTGGTTACACATAACTATAGCCAGAATACATAAATGGAAAGATCAAATGTTGCGATGAATACGCAAGTTTCTTCTAACCTACATACAGTCAGATATGTGTTGTAGGGGAGTTTGTTGCGCCACTTTTTCTCAGCAAAAACATATAGAGAAGGGTGAGCAATTTGGGGGCTGTCTTTTGTGTATTTTGAAGCTAAAAGGTGCTGATTAGCAGTCAAGTTTGAATAAATAATTTGAAGTTTGAATTTGAGCTTCGAGGTGAGACTCATCAACATGGTCTAAATTGTCGGATCTTCGTTTTTGATGTCGATTTTATTTCGTTTGTCCGACTTTGTTGTTTTTTTGTTGTTGGCTGACGGCTCCGTGCTGCACACTTGCGACAGGCACGAGCCTAGCTGCGTCAGTCCCCCGGGGTGAACATTACCTTATGCACAATATCGAGGCAGTGCAGCGCATGCAGGCTGACGGGCGCGGCGGCCGTCAGCGAGTCGAGCGCCGTGGCCGCGGCCGACGGCTCCGTGCTGCACACGTGGGATAAGCACGAGCCTAGCTTTGTCACGTCCGCTGCCGTGAACCTTAAAGACAAAATAAGATAATTTAAAGAAAAATATTTACTCAAAAAATTGTACAATAGCAAAAGGCGGATGTATTAAAATCGATTTTATAAACAGCTGGAATTTGAGCAAGACATTTCGATGAAAAAAACGATACAACGCCCGCAGTGAAGGGTTACGAGTAAGCAACGTACGCGCTCGCACGGTTGAGTACCGCGCGGGACGGGATAGGAGATGCTGACGGACGCCATGACAGTCGAATATTCCATACCGTTACGAACGTGAACATACGTGGCTTATATGTGCATGTCATGTGTAGTGTGACTCTTTGAATCGCGATATCTCAGAAATACTAACATTTAGGAGAAAACTGTTAATGCCATTTTTGTAGCAAATTTTGAGATTTACAACTTTGACTGATGTTTTTTTTGATAAAACTTACCGTTTTCGACAAAAAAAAAAACCTAAAATTCTGACATTTGACTGCAGGTTGCATATAACTGCGAAACCTCTCCAAGTAGGTAAGGTCGGTGCTTAATCGTATCTGGAGTGGTTAAAAACAAGACCTTTTAATCGCCAGGTTTCTCTGAAACTATGGGGATATTACCATTGGCTTGTAGAGCACCATCAAAGATCTATCATAATGAACGCATTTACCAATTAGTAAAGGAGTATTATGTACTCCTTTTATGTACTCCCCTTATGTACTCTCTTATGCACTTGCTTATGTGCTTTTCATATTTAAAAAAACCTGAATCGTCAGCAATTAAATGTAAACTAATTGGTAAATGCGTTCATTTCAATTCAGAGAGTACATAACCCCGAGTACATAAAAGGAGTATATAAGAGAGTACATAAGGGGAGTACATAAGATAGTACATTAGGGGAGTATATAAGGGAGTACATAAAAGGAGTACATGATAGAGTACATAAAAGGAGTACATAAGGGGAGTACATAAAAGGAGTACATAAGAGAGTACATTAGGGGAGTACATAGGAGTACATAAGGGGAGTACATAAGGGGAGTACATAGAAGGAGTACATAAGAGAGTGCATAAGAGAGTACATACGAGAGTACATAAGAGAAGAACATAAGAGAGTACATAAGAGAAGTACATAAGGGTAGTACATAAAAGGAGTACATAAGGGGAGTACATAAGAGAGCACATAAAAGGAGTACATAAGGGGAGTACATAAGAGAGTACATAAGGGGAGTACATAAGAGAGTACATAAAAGGAGTACATAAGTAGTATCTGGAGTGGTTAAATACAAGACCTTTTAATCGCCAGGTTTCTCTGAAACTATGGGGATATTACCATTGGCTTGTAGAGCACCATCAAAGATCTATCATAATGAACGCATTTACCAATTAGTAAAGGAGTATTATGTACTCCTTTTATGTACTCCCCTTATGTACTCTCTTATGCACTTGCTTATGTGCTTTTCATATTAAAAAAAAACCTGAATCGTCAGCAATTAAATGTAAACTAATTGGTAAATGCGTTCATTTCAATTCAGAGAGTACATAACCCCGAGTACATAAAAGGAGTATATAAGAGAGTACATAAGGGGAGTACATAAGATAGTACATTAGGGGAGTATATAAGGGAGTACATAAAAGGAGTACATGATAGAGTACATAAAAGGAGTACATAAGGGGAGTACATAGAAGGAGTACATAAGAGAGTACATTAGGGGAGTACATAGGAGTACATAAAGGGAGTACATAAGGGGAGTACATAAAAGGAGTACATAAGGGGAGTACATAGAAGGAGTACATAAGAGAGTGCATAAGAGAGTACATACGAGAGTACATAAGAGAAGAACATAAGAGAGTACATAAGAGAAGTACATAAGGGTAGTACATAAAAGGAGTACATAAGGGGAGTACATAAGAGAGCACGTAAGGGGAGTATATAAGAGAGTACATAAAGGGAGTACATAAAAGGAGTACATTTGAAAGTACATAAGGGGAGTATATAAGAGAGTACATAAAGGGAGTACATAAGAGAGTACATAAGGGGAGTACATAAGAGAGTACATAAGGGGAGTACATAAGAGAGTACATAAGGGGAGTACTTAAGAGAGTACATAAGGGGAGTACATAGGAGAGCACATAAGAGAGCACATAAGAGGAGTACATAAGAGGAGTACATAAGAGAGTACATAAGAGAGTACATAAGAGAGTACATAAGAGAGTACATAAGGGGAGTACATAAGAAAGTACATAAGAGAGTACATAGGAGAGTACATAAGAGAGTACATAAGGGGAGTACTTAAGAGAGTACATAAAGGAGAGTACATAAGAGAGCACATAAGAGGAGTACATAAGAGTACATAAGAGTACATAAGAGAGTACATAAGGGGAGTACATAAAAGGAGTACATAAGAGAGTACATAAGGGGAGTACTTAAGAGAGTACATAAGAGAGCACATAAGATAGTACATAAGAGAGTACATAAGGGGAGTACTTAAGACAGTACATAAGGGGAGTACATAGGAGAGCACATAAGAGGAGTACATAAGGGGAGTACATAAGAGAGTACATAAGGGGAGTACATAAGTAAGTACATACGAGAGTACATAAGAGAGTACATAAGGGGAGTATTTAAGAGAGTACATAAGGGGAGTACATAAGAGAGCACATAAGAGGAGTACATAAGAGAGTACATAAGAGAGTACATAAGGGGAGTACTTAAGAGAGTACATAAGAGAGCACATAAGTGAGCACATAAGATAGTACATAAGAGGAGTACATAAGAGAGTACATAAGGGGAGTACATAAGACAGTACATAAGACAGTACATAAGACAGTACATAAGACAGCACATAAGACAGCACATAAGAGAGTACATAAGAGGAGTACATAAGAGAGTACATAAGGGGAGTACATAAGAGAGTACATAAGAGAGTACATAAGGGGAGTACATAAGTAAGTACATACGAGAGTACATAAGAGAGTACATAAGGGGAGTACTTAAGAGAGTACATAAGGGGAGTACATAAGAGAGCACATAAGAGAGCAAATAAGAGTACATAAGAGAGTACATAAGGGGAGTACATAAGGGAGTACATAAGAGAGTACATAAGGGGAGTACATAAGAGAGTACATAAGGGGAGTACATAAGTAAGTACATACGAGAGTACATAAGAGAGTACATAAGGGGAGTACTTAAGAGAGTACATAAGGGGAGTACATAAGAGAGCACATAAGAGAGCAAATAAGAGTACATAAGAGAGTACATAAGGGGAGTACATAAGACAGTACATAAGACAGCACATAAGAGAGTACATAAGGGGAGTACATAAGACAGTACATAAGACAGCACATAAGAGAGTACATAAGGGGAGTACATAAGACAGTACATAAGACAGCACATAAGACAGCACATAAGAGAGTACATAAGACAGCACATAAGAGAGTACATAAGGGGAGTACATAAGACAGTACATAAGACAGCACATAAGAGAGTACATAAGAGAGCACATAAGAGGAGTACATAAGAGGAGTACATAAGAGAGTACATAAGAGAGTACATAAGAGAGTACATAAGGGGAGTACTTAAGAGAGTACATAAGAGAGCACATAAGTGAGCACATAAGATAGTACATAAGAGGAGTACATAAGAGAGTACATAAGGGGAGTACATAAGACAGTACATAAGACAGCACATAAGAGAGTACATAAGAGGAGTACATAAGAGAGTACATAAGGGGAGTACATAAGAGAGTACATAAGGGGAGTACATACGAGAGTACATAAGAGAGTACATAAGGGGAGTACATAAGACAGTACATAAGACAGCACATAAGAGAGTACATAAGGGGAGTACATAAGACAGTACATAAGGCAGCACATAAGACAGCACATAAGAGAGTACATAAGGGGAGTACATAAGACAGTACATAAGAGAGTACATAAGAGAGCACATAAGAGGAGTACATAAGAGGAGTACATAAGAGAGTACATAAGAGAGTACATAAGAGAGTAAATAAGGGGAGTACTTAAGAGAGTACATAAGAGAGCACATAAGATAGTACATAAGAGGAGTACATAAGAGAGTACATAAGGGGAGTACATAAGACAGTACATAAGATAGCACATAAGAGAGTACATAAGAGGAGTACATAAGAGAGTACATAAGGGGAGTACATAAGAGAGTACATAAGGGGAGTACATAAGAGAGTACATAAGGGGAGTACATAAGTAAGTACATACGAGAGTACATAAGAGAGTACATAAGGGGAGTACTTAAGAGAGTACATAAGGGGAGTACATAAGAGAGCACATAAGAGAGCAAATAAGAGTACATAAGAGAGTACATAAGGGGAGTACATAAGACAGTACATAAGATAGCACATAAGAGAGTACATAAGGGGAGTACATAAGAGAGTACATAAGGGGAGTACATAAGAGAGTACATAAGGGGAGTACATAAGACAGTACATAAGACAGCACATAAGAGAGTACATAAGGGGAGTACATAAGACAGTACATAAGACAGCACATAAGAGAGTACATAAGGGGAGTACATAAGACAGTACATAAGACAGCACATAAGAGAGTACATAAGGGGAGTACATAAGACAGTACATAAGACAGCACATAAGACAGAACATAAGAGAGTACATAAGACAGCACATAAGAGAGTACATAAGGGGAGTACATAAGACAGTACATAAGACAGCACATAAGACAGTACATAAGACAGTACATAAGACAGTACATAAGACAGCACATAAGAGAGTACATAAGGGGAGTACATAACACAGTACATAAGACAGCACATAAGAGAGTACATAAGGGGAGTACATAAGACAGTACATAAGACAGCACATAAGAGAGTACATAAGGGGAGTACATAAGACAGTACATAAGACAGCACATAAGAGAGTACATAAGGGGAGTACATAAGAGAGTACATAAGGGGAGTACATAAGAGGAATACATATGAGTTTATATGAATATTTTGCCATCTAATTTAAGAAACTTACGTGGGTCGTATATGTTGAAAGATGAGAGGGAAGATCTGTACAAGCGTGGTAAGGAAGTTCAGAGACGGCGCGTACACTTCCACTGGCTTGCCATCTTCTGATGCTGGAAGGGAAATAACATGTTACATATTTGATTCTTCTTAAATGCCTGGTTAAAAGAATACGCAGAAAGTTTTGAAAATTGGTAAAATACCAATAGAACTTTATAAAAATCTTTATAAACATTTTCTACTAACGGCTGTACTCAATATTCTTTTTACATTAACTCAAACAACTAACGTAATATCTACAGCATTTATATTAAGCAACTAGCTTTCGCCCGCGGTTTCTCCCGGGTCTAAGTTACCTCCCCTCTAATTTTCAGCCAATTCGGTCAAGCCGTTTTGATGTTATGTCGTGACAACGGAAAGGGGGTTTCATTTTTATATATACAATACATATAGAAGATAGAAGAAGAATACCATCGTCTGAAAAATTTGAAACTGTGGACATGTTGATTTCAGCTGACATTTTTTAGGCTTTTACCTAGTAATTGTGATAATAAATAGATGTATGATGATGATGACATGAAACCACATATTATTTTACTTGAGCAAAATAGTGTCCGACCGAACTTTCAGTTTCGGACAAAAATTTTGCGGATTTTGTCCCGGCCGGAAAACCAGCTTCGATCGGACCGTAAAAAAATAGAAACATACAAATTGCGAACCACCTTCTTTTAGGGATGTCGTTAAAAAGCTGTCTGCGTTTTTGCTGAAAAAAAAACCTTACGAGGCCTCCACCTCGGTAGCCCGCCCTGCTGCTGACACCACTTCTTGGAATGACTCTCCTACTGACACCTGGAGGATGACACTTACGAGGAGGGTCGGAAGGTGATGCAGAGGCTATATTAGTCCATGCTGCCCAGGCAGCCGCCCACACGCGCCTCTGTAGAGAGGCCTCCACCTCGGTAGCCCGCCCTGCTGCTGACACCACTTCTTGGAATGACTTCAATGCTCCTACTGATACCTGGAAGATGAAAAGATAGGGTATAGCGGTTAACTTGTATCTTAGGTGTAAGGGGTAGTATTTATAGTACCGAAGTATTTAAAATGATTGTCTTAGCCTGAAGACTGTCAGAGGATATATAGGGAGTTCGTAAGGCAGTCTATATCTCTCTATCGGGTAGTAAATAGAGGAGCATATGGGGGTACTACACAAGAGGTAACAAAGAAGGGAGCACATAGGAGACTACAAAGGGGTAGTATAAAGTAGTGTACATATGAGTAGCACATAAAGAAGTTCATAAAGAAATTCATAAGAGAGTTTATAAGACAGAACGTAAGGCACATAGGGGAGTATATAAAGGAGTACTAACCTCATGACTCCTGCGCAAAGCGAAGTCAGTGATATAATCAAGCAGTGCTGTCCAGGATCGGTTGAAGTCTCCCACCGTGGTGAGCAGCTGGAACCGCGAGTGGAACACCCGGGACACGCCTGATAGTGTTAGCACCTTTACGGGAATAAGTAAAGAAAGATTGAATTGTTGAGTAAAATCATAAATTGTTGCCATATCAGGAAAAAGATGAAGGGGTGTCAACATCGGGCGAATACCGACGTTTTCAATGTATTGTCTAAGAAAATGATAATTTACTTAAGACTAATTTCAATACTCGTATTGGACTTTAACTACACCACGACTCTATCAACAGTGAAGTGTGAACATATATTTTTTTTTCATTTTTGAAGCTTAGAAATTTTATATTACCTGTGTTTCTGCCCACTGTTTCTGCGCAGTATTTCTAGTGTGATGTATGAGGATATGTTCTCCCGTATCCACCTTCTCCGAACTCGCTATGTTCGACTGTTTTTGGACCTGTAAACAAAGTTAATTTTACTTAAGCATATAAACGGATTAACTGATTTCATATGTTGCAGCAAGTTACAGGAACGCTAGCATTGCAAGTAGTTTTTAGTACTAAGAAAAAAAAATATGTTTGATGTCGCTTCATGCTCCAAGCCAGTCGTCGCGGCAAAATCTTTCCCGAACCGGTTAAAACCAGATTCGCGCGTCGTTCGTAGCTATCCGCTCTCTCCATATACACAAATGCGCTACCCGAGTCCGCGTCGTGAGTCGACATAAACAATCTATTTACTTGACTGTCAAGAAGGGTGGTGGTGTTTACTTAGTTGTAGTGTGTCGGTTATAATTTTATTTCGTTTAACAAATTCTCCATTTAAAGTGCCATCATGTTCCTTACATAGAGATTTTTGTTTTCATTTCCACGCACTCGAACTGTAATGCTGATGTATACCTGCTCCAACATAGGGAAGAGTACAGCCAGCAGTGCTCGCCAGGCGGGCTTGCTGAGCAGAGTGCCGTGGGCACCGATGCAGCTGAATAACGTCTGGCTGGCGGCACGACGGACTGGGGCGCGGGGCTCCGTGCATAGTTCGCCTGGGGGAAGTCATTTGTGCAGTTAGAAGTCATTCTTAAAAACAAGGATAGATATATATACTGTTTAATATATACACCAATTAAAATACAATAAAACAAAACTAAATATTTTAAAGTCGGTGACACAATGGGCGGTCTTATCGCTAAAAGCGATCTTAACATAAAATTGCAAGATCATCATAAGAATGACAACGGATTCCGGCAAGTTTACTAAAATATGTTATTCTACATTCAACCGGTTCAAACCGGCGTGCGCCGGCCCCACGCCGTTCTTTTTATTAATAGACCGAGCGCTGGAAAGAGCTGAGAGTGCAAAACATGATCACCGTATTGGGGTGTACCTCAGAAAAACATGCAGATTATGATTCTGAATGTTGCCAGGGGTCGTTTAGGACCATTTTTTTCGCTCCAAGAAGTCGCCTGACCTAACTTCTTTCCTTCCTCTGTGAGTAGTACATATTCGATTCTACAATTAATGAGAATAATAATACGTACTAAGTCTAATATATAGACACATCCACAGCTTGTCCAATGGCGGCAATTCAGCGTGGTTGGGCACCTCGGGACACACCGCCGTGTCATTCGCTAAAGCTGCTACTAATTTGTCCCGGTTGTGGTACAAGTAATCCGATATGTTCCACTGCAAAAAGAGTACATATTCAATAGTTTTACAAAATGATCTTATTATAGGGAAACTAAGTATCAAAATATTCATCCGCATCGCTGTCAGCTGGGATCGTGCCCAAAAGGCTGGCTGCATTGCCACGCTGGATGGCAATGCATATCCTTTGACCGAAGTATAGGCCAGCCCTTTGGTCACGAGTGGACTCCACTAATCGCTTACTAATTTCTCGAAAGAGTCTGTGGGCACTTGGGCCCCATGGTCCCAGGGTTTCAACCCCAAACGGCTCAAAAATGCAATTGCCGGTGAGGTTTACATATTTGTGCCGCTTGAGGTTTTCCGCGGCTGCAGCAGCTGCACCGACACAGCTCGCCGTACTGGGAAGGTGGGAAGGTGCAAGGGTGTCGACGCAGGTTGCGTCCCACACCAAAGACCTTCCCATCTTCCAAGGCATTATAGACATCCCGTCTGGTCTCTTGCCATCGTCACGCGCCAAGCCTCTGGGTTCTAAAATGGCTGGCACTCCGGCGGTGACAAGAGCACGACGGATAATGTCATTTATGCTGGCGTGTCGTGCCATGCGACCAGCACTTTTGCTACAGGAAAGACCATGGTGCCCAAGGCGGTCCACAGATTCACCGCACTGGCAGCGATGCGGAGCCGCAGTGGGAGCGCCGAGGCGTAGGCATGTAGCGAGCCGGAATGTAGTGTCACCCAGCATGGTCCCAACGCTGGGTGACGGCAGTGCGTGAAGCCATAACCCTGACTCCCACTCTCCCACAGCCAGTAGGCGGGCACGCTCAGCAGTATTGACAGATGTTTCAATTAGTTTATTTCTCGTCAATCTGCAGAGCGGCTCGTCCCACTGTCTCTGGGAAGCCGGGTTGTCAGGGAAGGCTGTGTTTGGGCAAGCCACTTTCCAGGCGTTCATGCCATCAGTCAGACACGGCACCTCAGAATCGACCAGTGAAGGGGCTAAAATTTTTCTGGTCAACTCCTTAGTGCCGCAGACCGAGGATAGGAACGCCGGTAGACTTAAACTGGAAATTTTGCGGAAGTACATATTAGTCAAATATGTGGTAAAGGTTGCAAGGAAATGTAGAAATTCTTGTCAAAAATCAAGAAAGTCAGATCAAAATCAAGTCATTTATTCAAAGTAGGCTAAAAATCAGCACTTTTTGAAGATCAAATTTAGAAAAGACAGCCCTTAATCGCCCGCCCTTCACCACTTCTTATGTGTTTTTGCTGGGAAGAATAAGTGGTGGAACAAACTCTCCAGCGACACAATTCTGTCTGTATAGTTTGAAGAACCGTATATAAAATATTAAAAATATAATTATACAAAATTGAATACATAAACTTTTATACAAAAATCAATTAAATAGTTAATCATGTTGGCTAGTACACACCTTACCCATACCTATTACTCAAGCAGATAATTTTGTACTCACGACATTGGTGTTTTCTAATACCCCAATGGCTGAGTAAAAGTGAAAGAAAAACAGATTTTTGAATAAGCATAAAAGTCTACATAGATACTGCAGAAGTACATGTGTTGCTGGGGAGTTTGTTCCACCACTTATTCTTCCCAGCAAAAACACAAAGGAAGTGGTGAAGGGCGGGCGTTCTGGGGGCTGTCTTTTGTTTTTGACGTTTGAAAAATGCTGATTTATCAGCTTAATTTGAGTAAAGGTTTTTGAGTTTGTGTACAGTGAATATTTTCAGACAGGGTGTATGCACTCACCATGAGCCCCACAGCAGTGAGACTGATGTTGAGCTCTTTGGTCTGCGTGGCGAAGGCGGCGGCGGCGGCCAGCACCTGGCGCAGGCAGCCCAGCAGGTCGCTCTTACAGTGACATTAGACAGGGTACTGCACTCACCATGAGCCCCACAGCAGTGAGACTGATGTTGAGCTCCTTGGTCTGCGTGGCGAAGGCGGCGGCGGCGGCCAGCACCTGGCGCAGGCAGCCCAGCAGGTCGCCCTTACAGTGACATTAGACAGGGTACTGCACTCACCATGAGCCCCACAGCAGTGAGACTGATGTTGAGCTCCTTGGTCTGCATGGCGAAGGCGGCGGCGGCGGCCAGCACCTGGCGCAGGCAGCCCAGCAGGTCGCCCTTACAGTGACATTAGACAGGGTACTGCACTCACCATGAGCCCCACAGCAGTGAGACTGATGTTGAGCTCCTTGGTCTGCGTGGCGAAGGCGGCGGCGGGGGCCAGCACCTGGCGCAGGCAGCCCAGCAGGTCGCCCTTACAGTGACATTAGACAGGGTACTGCACTCACCATGAGCCCCACAGCAGTGAGACTGATGTTGAGCTCCTTGGTCTGCGTGGCGAAGGCGGCGGCGGCGGCCAGCACCTGGCGCAGGCAGCCCAGCAGGTCGCCCTTACAGTGACATTAGACAGGGTACTGCACTCACCATGAGCCCCACAGCAGTGAGACTGATGTTGAGCTCCTTGGTCTGCGTGGCGAAGGCGGCGGCGGCGGCCAGCACCTGGCGCAGGCAGCCCAGCAGGTCGCCCTTACAGTGACATTAGACAGGGTACTGCACTCACCATGAGCCCCACAGCAGTGAGACTGATGTTGAGCTCCTTGGTCTGCGTGGCGAAGGCGGCGGCGGTGGCCAGCACCTGGCGCAGGCAGCCCAGCAGGTCGCCCTTACAGTGACATTAGACAGGGTACTGCACTCACCATGAGCCCCACAGCAGTGAGACTGATGTTGAGCTCCTTGGTCTGCGTGGCGAAGGCAGCGGCGGCGGCCAGCACTTGGCGGAGACAGCGCGGGCCGGCGCAGCCCAGCAGGTCGCCGGCCACCACCTGGGCGCACTGGAACGCTGAGCGGATCAGCTGCTCGCTGAAAATACAAGGATTCATTCATTTATTTACTTAAGGACGACCAACAAAGCATACACCAAAAAGTAAATTTATAACCACTAGCATCCTAACATGAGCTTAACCCAGAGTATATATGTCTTTCCAAGGATCTAAGCTACCTCCTCACCGTTTTTCAGCAAATAATCTCGATCAAGATCGGCCAGATAACGCCGAGCTGGTCGTCCCCTCGAAAGCAGCAATCTGGCTGCTGTCTTACTGCACACAGTTCTGATAGTGGCTCCAAGAGACATTCAAGAGCCTCCATCACAAACTTACCTATGATGCGAGGATATAGCAGAGATGATCTCCATCATGAGCGGCCAGGCGGCGCCGAGCTGGTCTCCCCTGGAGTGCAGCAGCCTGGCTGCACACTCCAGCTGCCGAGCTCTGACGTCACACTGCCGCACTGCACACAGCTCTGATAGTGGCTCCAAGAGAAGGCGTTCACGAGCCTGGGGGGTAGAACAGGTTTTGAAGAACTTGTTTTGGATAGTATGGCCTGCATTTTGAAGCAAAATCCAGCTTGGTTGTCGTGAAGTTGGATAAAGGAAAAAGTGAAATTCGAAGAAAAAAGAGAGTCTGTGGCTTCATAGCTCATCCTCCGAGCCTTTTCCCAATCATGTTGGGGTCGGCTTCCAGTCTAACCGGATTCAGCTGAGTACCAGTGCTTTACAAGAAGCGACTGCCTATCTGACCTCCTCAACCCAGTTACCCGGGCAACCCGATACCTCTTGGTTAGACTGGTGTCAGACTTACTGGCTTCTGACTACCCGTAACGACTGCCAAGGATGTTGTATGACAGCCGGGACCTACAGTTTAACGTGCCATCCGAAACACAGCCAATGGTGTCTAAGATATACTTAGAAAGTACATACAAACTTAGAAAAGTTGCATTAGTACTTGCCTGACATGGGATCGAACTCGCGCCCTCATACTTGAGAGGTTGGTCATTTACCCACTAGGCCACCACGACTCTGTGGCTTCATAGCTCCTGAAGCGAATTTAATTTAGTTTTTAACAGGTTTTAATCGGCATAATGCTGCTTACAGTAAAAGTACGTTTTACAAAATGTTGCTGTGCTAGTGGAATAGCCTCTAATTACCAAGGTACTGAAAGACAATTATAGTACACTATTTACCTTTTAGTAGACCAGATAGCGGATACATACTATCACATTTAACACAGCTAGTATCAAATAACTTTTTATCTGTAATTTTACGGACATACAGTTGAAAAATAAACATTTATATTTAACTAACTAGCTACATAACTTACCTCAGTCACTAACACAGGATTAACATGATGATATTGGAAGGCAGCTTGCACTAGGTATGTTATAGCTTCCACTCCCCACTCGCGCATGCGTATGTGTGGGTGTTGGCAAACCTGGGAATTGTTTATTCATTAGTTTAGGAATATAAAGGGAAAATTCCTTAAAGTAACAAATTGTCACGGTGTTTTAGAAAACGGATTCATATTTAAAATCGACATTTGCGAATTCATATTAGTGGTAGATTCATAATTGAGGATCTTACATAGTTCATAGAAAGGACAATGGGCACAAATATATGGGACCTGGTATACCCCACCAATAGGAATGTCATATATGTCATCGGATAGGCATTTTAATGTAGAACAACATTTACTATGACAGCTTTGCTGAAATGTTTGTCCGTTCTGAGATATAGATCAAAAACTGTGCAAAAGTTAAACTAAAGTTAGCTTAATTATCTATTGATATCTCAAGTTTTAGAGGAAAAACTAAGTTCCATTAAGTGTAAGTCTCCTGAGTCCTAATTGCTGTGCCCGTTAGGGTCCATAATTGTTACTATTATTTAGCATTTCAACCTTATACTGTGCCAACTGGATATTGGGCATAATTTTTATTTATTTTATTTTTATTTATTTGTTCCTTTATTTCAGGCAACTAGGGCCCATAGCAAATACAATACATAAATAAATGACATATCAATACTTATAAACTAATACATACAAAAATAAAAACAACTACGAACTACGTATTGACACGAGTAAGCGGTCTCGTGTTACACTTCGTGGTGTCGCGTAACCTCCCGCGGAATCGCCGGAACACGACACCCTTCGGCCAAAACTGTTCTTGAAACAAGTCGAGATGCTGAGTCGGCACACGTACCACAAACGATTTAAAGTTCGTGTTATGACTCGACTCTAACTTCTCGACTCTCAAAGTCCAGTTGGTCTTCACTCGAATATACTCCACGATCTCCTCGACCTTCGTGGAGTGATGTAATCGCGAAACATACAACTGCGTCGTAGGAATAGCGGGGCGCAGCAGCATGTTTGGACCCGTCAATGCAGTTCCGCATTGATTCCGACTTGATGGCTTCTTCTTCTTCCTCTCCACCCTTATGAAACCATCTGCATCAGCCTTCCCTTTGGTTGGTTCAGGATGAACCGTTCCTTGGGTTACTTCAGGGTAACTCTGAGTTCCCACAATAGCCTTAGGTTACCGTTGAACGGGAATTTGCTTTACGGCAGCCGAGTAAACACGTCTAGGCTTCGACGTGCTTACATTCATCGGCGTCCCGACGACAGGAGACGCGGAGGGGGCGGGGCACAGTTTAGCATCGCTTGCAGTGACGGCGACCGGCGACGAGTGATAATGATAAACCCCACCAATAACAAAGTCATGCATATTGATGGATAGGTCTTTTTAACTGGAACAACATTTACTATGACAGCTTTGTTCTATTGTTTGTCCATTCTGAGATATAGATAAAATACAAACTTAAAATTAATGCAGATTAAGCATTTAAAGGAAAATCTATGTAATTCGCACCCTTAGAATGAATGTGACCGAATCCAAAAAATGCAATTTGTGGGAAATGAGCAAAATCGTCATCAAAAAATTATATTACTTAATACATCTTAATATATCTCTTCCGTTTTTAATGGCTTACTATTGATTTTTACCAGATTTGTGGATTAGCCTTTTGAGATCACAATGACAATGCAAATTTATGTTTATAGTATTTTTTTATATATATTTTAACATAAAATATAAAGTAGTTTCAAATTAAGTCACTTTATTTCAAAATTATGTTTTCCATTCTATGTTTTTTTAAGAATTAAGTCTGTTTATGACACATATTGGTAATAATTCCGTAGACACAATAAATAATAAGACACTGTCATACTGAAAGTTATTTGGACATAGGGTATTAAATTAAAATGCAATGTTATAAAAATCTGAATGTATTTATTTATTTCAGTCTTAATAACATTTATTCAAGTAACTGATTCGTTATCAGTAATTGAGAAAACAAAATCTACGGGACCTTTGCTTGTGTTTGTGAATAAAATAACAGAATGTATCCAAATGAGCAGGCAATGTCTATTAACCTCCTGCTTCTATTGTGGAGCCTTGTGTTGGCTATAAGTAGAACAGAGGATCAAATTCCTACTTAAGTCTGCACAAAATAACAAATCACTTCTGCAATGAAACCTTTAGTGGCAGAAAAGTGATAAATATATCTTTTAAACAGTTCCGTTAAAAAGTCTACAATTAGCGTCTTTATGCAGTTCTAACGCGTACATCAGCGGCAATAGAAACTTTTTAGCAGCTTTAACCTTTAACATAATTGTTTGAACTCTCTTTTAAAGATGTAGGCTGCAAATGGGTTGTAGAATGATCTCTTGTAAAACCCAGAGTGACATTTGGTTCAGTTTCTGCTGCCTTTAGTGATATTTACAGCTATGAGCAGCTATGAGCAGCTACGGAAGCAATAATAGAACTTAAAGATACTTTCGGAACCCCTAAAGCACTACTGTACAGCTAACAGTTGCCAAATAGGCTGCTATTTCCACTAGTGTGCTAGTTGAGATGGTTCTACTAGTAGGTTAGACCACTGCGTAGTGACAGACGCGGCGTGGAACACTGTTAGAGACGCTAGTGTGCTCTATGACGTGTCTTGGTCGGACCATTTGCCTCTAATTATAAAGTGTGATCTTAAGTTATTAAGGCCAAAAGATGCACCTGCACTTCCTAAATGTAACAAAGTAACATGGGGTGACAGAGCTTTGCAGCAGACTGAGTTATATAGCAATTATTGTAATGATCTCTTGAAAAATGTAAACTTTCCCTTAGAATTTACTGAATGTAGTAAAACTAGATGTAGAATTAAGGAACATTTCTCATAGTTTTGACTGCAGTAATGGTATAAATAAGTATAACTCTGTAACTTATTGTAAATGGTGTGCATACCTGTAAGTGACATATTGACACAGTAAATACTTACGTAAGAAATTTTGTAACTATACTTGTTTTTGTGTATATGTTGTTGGTTTGCCTTAATAAATAAAATAAAATAAAAATAAATAAAACATGAAACTATTTTAGACAATATTTATGCGGAAATTGTGCGTATACTCTATAAAGGTGCAATCGCAAGTAACTGTAAGAACGGATTACAGCGCAAAAAGAGTTACATAACGGGCTAGAATAAGCATGTGAAGGACGCACACAGACAGGCTCGGATTTTCAAACCTGGACGTTGTTTGGTAGACCGGAAAATGGTGATTTATATGAAAAAATGCTGGAAAGTAGAAAGGTTTTTAAAAGTAAATTGAAATGGTGCCAAAATAATAAGGACCAAATAAAAATGGACATCATTGCAAGTCATCATGACGCAAAGAATTTTGGTAGTTTTTGGAAAGCCACGAACAGGTTGAATCAAAGGTCGGGTCTGCCTGTGAGTATTGATGGCCTTAGTGATCCTGGTGATATCGCCAACCTATTTAGTAGAACCTTTAGGGTTGGGTCTCCCCTGGGTACGTCGTCTGGTGGGCTTGAGGTGGTGGGGGGGTCTGAAGACATGCCTATTAGGTTTACGGCCAGGGAGGTAGCTACTGTCATACGCAACTTAAAGAGAGGCAAGTCGCTGGGTCATGACAGCCTAAGTATAGAGCATTTGCTGCATGCTGGTAAGCACTTACCGCGAGTGCTAGCAATTATTTTTAGCTTGTGCCTGAGTCACTCGTATCTTCCAGCGGATTTACTTAAAACTATTGTTGTGCCTATTGTTAAGAATAAAACTGGAGATGCGAGTGAAAAGAGCAACTACAGGCTTATATCCCTGGCTACCATCATTGCAAAGGTGTTGAAAGTCTGATTGACTAGCAGCTGGATAAGTACTTAATACTTAACGATGCCCAGTTTGGTTTTAAGCCAATCTTATCCACGGAAACAGCTATACTATGCCTCAAACAGACTGTTCAATACTATACAAGTAGGAAAACACCTGTATATGCATGTTTTCTGGACCTCTCCAAGGCTTTCGACCTCGTATCTTACGACTGCCTATGGAGAAAATTGTGGTGAAAATGGAGAAAATATCAAGAACTTCCCAAGCGATATCATTAGGATGCTAAAGTATTGGTATAAAAACCAATACAATTATGTTAAGTGGGCGGGTGTCGGATGCATACGGGTTGGAGTGCGGTAAAACGGTGTAGGAAAAAAGCCACATCAGGTTAATAAAATCTTATCATAACGTGTTGGAAAAGTTTAAGGTGAGCATCGATCAATAAATTGTAGAAATTCACAGATCTGAATACACTGATGTGTGGCTCTGTGTACAGTCAGCACCAAAAGTCGATGAACAGAATCAACATGACAAAACACCTGTTCACAATAAAATGCCATAAGTTATAGTCGCAACTAGGAAACAAAATAGACTGTACACCACAAACTTACAAAAGTCGTTAAACACGAGTATTTCAAAAGTATCTGTGCACTAGTATTCCTAAAGTCGCTGTACACCATCAATCCAAATGTCGCTGAACATCATTGTATCAAAAGTCACTAAACAGCAGTAAATACAAAATTAGGTTAACAAAGTATATTTTTAATGTTGCCGTGTGTTAATGTACTTTTGACGCTTATGTTGTTCAGCTACTTTTGGGACAGTACTTGCTTGACCTTAATAATGTATGTTAACACGTTAGTATCTATTTCAATAATTTTAATAATTATTTTGGAAATACACTCTTTTGCAAAAAAAGCGGGCACCTGTGCGAAATCTTAGTTTTAAGGACTTTACGTGTATTTCAAAGGGTTTTAATGATTGTAGTATGTTTCTAGCATTAAAAGGGTTAGCCAAGCATGCGTGAGAGTGTATTCTAAATTTGAATTTTGTACAATTGCTAAGAAATTGGTTAAACCTTGTTTTGGACTAATTGCTGGCAGAAAGTTCGTCGGTGTTTTGAAAAGTTTTTGAAGTGATTTTCAGAAAACTGATAAGACAGTCTTAATTAATGTACCTTTTTGTTAGATCAAAACATTTTTGAAAAACTATGCGTATTTGATAAAATTTTCACCTGCTCTAAATGGGCTATACTGATGATTGATGGCAATGTTAAAAGTTTCGGTATTTTAGTGTTAAGCGTTCTTCTGTTTAGATATTATACCCACGTGTTTTAAAATATCGCTTTTTCATAATTAAACACTATTTAGAGGAGTATCAGTACATTGGGCTGCGACAAAACCAATTTAAAGTAAGCAGTGCCGATCACAACTCGTCTCCTTTCGGACTTTAACATTTTTAAAAATCTTGAAATTCTACAAAATACAGAAAATAGCGCATAGACTGTGAGCACGAGGTCTTAAGGTCTCGTAATCACTGATTTTCAAACAACCTCGTCTCTTGGGAAACTCCGTAGACCTCCGAAGATCTATGAGTCTGAGCGTTCAAATAGCGTGTTTTCATCCCACTGACTGAGTACTTATTAAATACTCACTGCTTTCCTGCACTTTCCTGCTTAAATCATAACAATAATTGGCTATCTGCTCATTTCTTAAGAAACATACGTTTGGTCAATACCTTTGAATTCTTGACTCCCTTTCAGCGAAATCATCGTTTAGTAACCCGATCCCTATGGAGTTATAGAGAGCTTCAACGCGGCAATAATTAGACTTTTTAGATAGCTTAAACCCTCCTCATCATTTTTCATGTGGTTAATTTATCACAAAATTTGGTATTTTTTAATGTCAAAGTACGATAGGAGACGAGTTGCGATCGGCACTGCTTACTTTAAATTGGTTTTGTCGCAGCCCAATGTACTGATACTCCTCTAAATAGTGTTTAATTATGAAAAAGCGATATTTTAAAACACGTGGGTATAATATCTAAACAGAAGAACGCTTTACACTAAAATACCTAAACTCTTAACATTGCCATCAATCATCAGTATAGCCCATTTAGAGCAGGTGAAAATTTTAACAAATACGCATAGTTTTTCAAAAATGTTTTGATCTAACAAAAAGGTACATTAATTAAGACTGCATTATTAGTTTTCTGAAAATCACTTCAAAAACTTTTCAAAACACCGACGAACTTTCTGCCAGCAATTAGTCCAAAACAAGGTTTAACCAATTTCTTAGCAATTGTACAAAATTCAAATTTAGAATACACTCTCACGCATGCTTGGCTAACCCTTTTGATGCTAGAAACATACTACAATCATTAAAACCCTTTGAAATACACTTAAAGTCCTTAAAACTAAGATTTCGCATAGGTGTCCGCTTTTTTTGCAAAATAGTGTATTTCCAAAATAATTATTAAAATTATTGAAATAGATACTAACGTGTTAACATACATTATTAAGGTCAAGCAAGTACTGTCCCAAAAGTAGCTGAACAACATAAGCGTCAAAAGTACATTAACACACGGCAACATTAAAAATATACTTTGTTAACCTAATTTTGTATTTACTGCTGTTTAGTGACTTTTGATACAATGATGTTCAGCGACATTTGGATTGATGGTGTACAGCGACTTTAGGAATACTAGTGCACAGATACTTTTGAAATACTCGTGTTTAACGACTTTTGTAAGTTTGTGGTGTACAGTCTATTTTGTTTCCTAGTTGCGACTATAACTTATGGCATTTTATTGTGAACAGGTGTTTTGTCATGTTGATTCTGTTCATCGACTTTTGGTGCTGACTGTACCTAAATATCTTAACATACCACACAACTTTAATATTATAGGGGCATATTCCAAAAAAGTTACAACTTAAACTTTTTAATTTTAGTAATAAACAGGTTCAATATTAAGAATAACAAAAATAATGAATATGCCTTTAGTCATAGACAGACCTATTATTATAAGTGTCGTTCGTCTTTTATAATTCTTTTTTACTAAATAGACCTAATCCTTAAAAGGTCACTGAATACTACCTACATATTTTGTTTTATAAAGACGTATTAATCAAAATGTCACTTTATGGCAAAAAATATTGTGTAACTTACCGTGGTAGTATTCGCAATAAACGGACACTTTTTGAGATTCGCCGATGTTTTACATGTTCACTCGCAAGCGCATCTGACGTAATACTAGTTATGGCTCTTTCACACAATATGCGTAAACGAATAGCGGAACGAGTGAAAGAGACCGAAATAAGCGTAGTCTCTGTTATAGTTAGAAATAGGTCTCTTTTTATTTACAGGGTTATAGATTATGCTTTTTAAGGTCAGTTTATTGTAAAAACGAGTATTACAGGAATTTTGAATTAAGTCACTTTCATTCTAAGGGTGCGGTATGTCTTCGATGTACTAAGTCCCTGCTGTGAGTCTGCATTTGTTACTATATAGCAGTTCCACCTTATACTGTACATTGCGGAATGAAATAGACGATATGAACATAAGAATAATATACACATTTCGTTCATACCTTACTTTCTACATTTAAATAATTCAATATGATCTTATTAGCCTTTTCCCAGCTATCTTGCGGTCGGCTTCCAGTCTAACCGGATGTAATTGCCTATCTGATCTACTTACCCCAGTAATCTGGGCAACTCGATACCTCTTGGTAAGATTGGTTGCCAGTCTCTTTGTCTTCTGTTGTTACCCATGCATGACCATGGACCGACCGCAACAAGCGTTTGCTTATGATCCTTATGATCGATCGACCAAACCAGCTGCAGCTGAGTGTTTTACAAGGAGTGACTGCCTATCTGACCTCCTCAACCCAGCAACCCGGGCAATTCAATACGTCTTGGTTAGACTGGTGTCAGACTTACTGAATTATGACTACCTGCAATGACAGCCAAGGATGTTCAATGACAGCCAGGACCTACAGTTTAACGTCTCTCCGAAACATAGTCATTGGTGTCCAAGATATACTTAGGTAGACAATACATAGAAACTTAGAAAAGTTGCATTGGTAATTGCCTGACCTGGAATCGAACCCGCGCACTTGAGAGGTTGGATCTTTACCGACAAGGCCACCACGACTTACATAATGATTATAAAAAAAATAAAAAAAGAAAGACATTGGTGTTATTTTTCAAAGAAAATCAGATTACACTGTTGATTAGCATTGTTTTTTAACCATATCTCAGAACGGACAAACAATAGAACAAAGCTGTCATAGTAAATGTTGTTCCAGTTAAAAAGACCTATCCATCGATATGCATGACTTTGTTATTGGTGGGGTTTATCATTATGCCTAATATCCAGTTGGTACAGTATAAGGTTGAAATGCTAAATAATAGTAACAATTATGGACCCTAACGGGCACAGCAGGTAGGACTCAGGAGACTTACACTTAATGGAACTTAGTTTTTCCTCTAAAAACTTGAGATATCAAAAGATTATTAAGTTAATTTTAGTTTAACTTTTGCACAGTTTTTGATCTATACATATCTCAGAACGGACAAACATTTCAGCAAAGCTGTCATAGTGAATGTTGTTCTACATAAAAAGGCCTATCCAATGATATATATGACATTCCTATTGGTGGGGTATACCAATGTGCCCAATGTCCTTTGTTGCCTATAATGTATTGTAAGTTTTATTGTATCGTATTGAGAACGTCCTTCTTTTTCTGCAACGTGCTAGTAAATAACGTAAAAAATTACCTCAAGTAAATGGTTAGTAATAGGTCTCCACATTACTTCTATCCTGTGCATATTTGCTAAGCCAGTTTCGAGTAACTTCGCCACTGCAAATAGTGATGGTTCCTGGAAAAAACAAACAAAATTAATCAAATAATAGCTACAAGTACTTATCGAATTAAAAAAAAATGGAATAATCCATTCAGTGAGATATCAATCTTTAGGTATAACTGACTAGTTTTCATCCGCGTATCGAGGCAAGTACCTCCCGTACCCGGATGGGGATAGATAATCCAATTCAATGTCTTTTTCCTGGTTTCCTGGCGTTTTATTCTGATTAGGTCCTAAGATCCCCACTAATTTTCAACTAAATCGGCTTATGCACTTTTGTTTTGTCTCTTAGATTACTTAACAATCAAACTGTATCCTAAAAAGTCTTAAATATACTAAATAACCATTAAAAAACTTACCCTATTAGAATAAGCTAGTTCCATAGCCTCATTGGAAAGCTTGCACAGCGCATCAATCAGATGATGGAGCGCTACATCATCCAAGTTCTTTGAAGACTCGAACACTCGCGATAACATCGCTGAAAGCGCTGTAATGTACAAGGAATTACACGTAAAATTTAAAAATGTAAGTAAAATATTGTGTATGATATATGATGGGGATTTAAAAAGCGCTTTTTTTGTACATTATAGTATTATAGTGGAACTTGTCGAAGCTGACAACGATGCGCCCAAATACAGCGTTCACATACACAAGTTTTATAATATGAACGAAAAATAGCCTTGTCATTAGTCATTCACCTACTTTTTAAGTAGATCTTGGACAACAATGGCTGAATAAATGTGAAGGAAAACATCTCGAAAAAAAACTGGACCTTTAAGTGAGAGGAAGCTTATGCCCGGCAGTGGGACGATAAATGGCTGATGATGTACATAAAAATTGGTGATTCAGTTGTTGAAATAACAAGGGCATTTTTGTGTATTGCGTTCATATTGTAAAGCTGAGCGTAAATCAAGTAAGGCGTCGTCCTAATTGGGAGCGATCGTGCGATGGCGCGATGCGTTTTTCATCTAAGACGTCGTCCTAATTGACAGCGATTGTACGATGACACGATGCGTTCTCTTCGTTCGATGAGTTCAAACATACAGATTTCATCAGAGTGTCCTATTTGAACCTCGCAAGTGAGATAGTGAGATGAAAAACGCATCGCGCCATCGTGCGATCGCTCCCAATTAGGATGACGCCTAAGTGAGTACGTCATTTCAGCTTAGACAATCTCTAAAAATTTGTATAAACAAATAAAAGTTTGGAAAATCGTAACGAAGCATTTAACAGTGCATAGCAAGTGTGTATACTGTATAGTTTTTTTTTTTTAATTTGTTTAGGTAACAATAAATGATAAAATAAAACTCACACAAGACTTCACATTTAGCTTTGTTACTATAATATTAGTATTTATATTGAAATCCAATCAACTTGTTCACTTTAATCATAACTTTTAATTTATTTGCTTATAAACTTTCTTTTAAGTTTGAGATGAGAAATCGATATCGCAAATAAAATATCGCTTTTATTAGATAAGATTTATTATATGTCTAGATTAAAGTTTCCAGTAAGTACGTAAGTTGATTTGATCACAATGTTTCGGAGGTGTGCGACAAACATAAAGACACACAACGGCCAGCAAGCTCCATCCCAGTGCTCCTGTGTATAAGCTTTCAAAACCCCTAAATATGTATACATTTGGAACTCGATAATTTAACGTCAGACTAACAAAATTCTTCCAAATAGTCCTTCAGAAGAGTTTTATGATATTTAAAAAAAAACCTGTATTTAAAACTTAAAAGAATCTCCACTAATTTATTTACACTTTCTTAATAGACATACCGCTTATGAGGTCTAAAATCTATAGAAATATGGGCATGAATTAACTCCCTCATTATGCTATGTTATAGTCACTCTTGACTGCCAGTAAGTTGATAAATACTCGCTATCTTAATACCTTCATCAAATGCTCTTTAGTTATCAAAATAGAATAGCAAACATATTAAAACTACAAGTGTCTGTGGCACCGTAATCAATTAGATATGACTACGATTTCTGTATACCTACGTTCTTTGCAATCCAAAGTTTTCTATTTCTATGTAAATTATTAATTATATACTCATTCCAAATGTACACAACAATAATACAACAATATTATATACCACTCATAACTCCGAGTGACTCGGCCACGGGAACTTGCTGCCCTGCAAACATCGTCCATATACTGTAGCGCGGACCTTGCCTATTGCCCCTCCGCGCCCCTCTAGATTAAGACGCGCGCCGGCTCGCTACCGAAATAATTAAAAGTGGAACAGCCGCGCAGCTTTTGCGGCGCGCGCGGAGAGCCGACAGTGCACGAGCAACCGCGAAGCACGACGCATGCGCTCCGGTTGTTGACGGACGCCCGCGTCGCTCGCGTGCCGGTGCTTAAGCTCCCTTGTGTTAAATATTGTATTGTGTTTTTTTGTGTACGGATTATACTATTTTACTTCCAATCGTTTTTTCAATAAAAACTCGGAACGAAGCCCAACTATACGTGGCGCCCAACGTGGGGCCGTTTTCGAGTACAAACTTCACTGGAAAAAAAACAAAATCAGTGACAGTGACGTTCGAACGAGTTCTGGATTTTTTATTGAAAATTTGTTACAAAATACCATGGTGCTTACGCGTTCACGTACGAATAGTGCTTCGCGCTTAACACAGCAGCCAGCAGAACCGTACCCCGCGCCTAGTGGGCAGCTGGACGGTGCGACGCCGTCTAATACGGAGGGAGGTGCGTTTTTCGTCGACGTGAGATCGGCAACGCCACCGCTGGCAGGACGCCCTGCGTCCGCCGGCGCCCCGGCCTCTTCACCACCGCCGCTGTACGGGCGTGAGCTGCATGGCTACTGCGCTATGCCACAGCACGGGCATGCTCCGCCCGTCGCCTCACCGCAACAACCTATGCCAACACCCGTGGTCATGACGGACCACCAATTGCTATCCTTGCTACAAGCGTTACGGTCGCAGCCTGCACAAGGCGCGCCGCTCCCATCTGTAAGTGCAAACTTGTCAAATTGCTCGGCGAGATACAATGGGTCCGGTGATGTACGTGCCTTTACCGACGCCGTGCAGATTTACAAGGACTGTGTTGGTGTTAGTGACGAGATTGCACTAAGAGGCCTGCCAATACTGCTGACTGATTTTGCAGCTACCTGGTGGCAAGGAGTTCGTCACTCAGTCGCGACTTGGCAGGAAGCCATTCTGTTACTTCAGCAGACTTTTGGTCCACGACTTCCGCCTCACAGAGTCTACAGAGAGATCTTTAGTCGAGAGCAAGCTGAGGAGCGCACGGACGTTTTCGTGTGCAGAGTAAGAGCACTTATTGCTCAGTTACCGCCGCGCACCCTACCTGAAAACCCAGTACAATTGGATATGGTGTACGGGCTCCTTAATAGAAGAATACGCGAGCGAGTAGCGAGAAACTCTTTCTCCACGTTTTCCGAGCTACTACAGCACGCCCGGTCAGTGGAGGATGTGCTCGAGGAAGTGCGCGCTCCTGCACCTGCGAGAAGGGCACAACCTGCGACAGCCGCCCCGATGCCTCCACTCGTCCACCCGTCGACGTCTTCATATACTCCTGCGACCAGAACTGTGGACCAAGCCCCTCAAGTCAGGGTCAGACCGAGGTGCTCATTTTGTAAAATGTTCGGCCACCTAAAGGAAGAGTGCCGTAAATTATTAAATAAAAGTAATCCCGCGCAGGAGCCAGTTAAGAACGAACCAGCTGCAGTTGCACAACCGGAGCTGCGCCCTTCCCTAACATGTTTCGGATGCGGTGCGCCCGGTGTTACGAGGTCAAACTGCAGCGTGTGCAAGGAAAGACGTTCTGCGCCGTCGACATCTACATTTCAGTCGTTGTCGGCGTGTAATACTGTATTTAAACCGCGTGTGCGTCCCCTATTAAATATAGAAGTGTTTGGTGCTAACGGTACCGCTTTATTAGACACTGGTGCGAAACAATCCGTTGCCAGTGAAAGTTTAGCTAAACATATGCGGGCCAATGGCCAATTGTTTCAAAGTGTAGAAACGGAACTTAAATTCGCGGATGGAACGCTGCGCGTTCAAATCGTAGAAGTAGCCTCAACCATTGTAAAGGTGCGGGGAGTGGCAATTGACACACTCTTCATGGTCCTGCCTGGCGCAACTGAGTCATTGTTAGGAATGAATTTTATACAGGACGCTGGCATGGTACTCGATTTTGCTAAGAATCGGTTCACTTTACGCGATGTAGGCTCATGCGATTTACAATATGAATGCGAGGATCGTGTGGTAACTAGTTCTGCGATGGGTCTCCGCGAGTCCGAGGGCGTTCTCCTGTCATCAGCGGATAGGTCGAAATTGGCTGCACTGCTAGAAAAGAACAGCGATGTCTTCAGTGCAGGGGGAGGGCCGACGCCCTTTGCCCTACACAGGATCGATACAGGTAACGCCGCGCCTATTTCTACACCGCCTTATCGTATGAATCCGGCCAAGAAGGAAATTATTAAGGCCGAAATTGATAAGATGTTGGAACTCGAAGTCATTGAGGAAGCCGAGTCAGAATGGACTTCCCCGATTGTCCTGGTTCCTAAGAAGAATGGTGAAATAAGATTTTGCGTTGATTACAGGAAGTTAAATGCGGTGACACGTACAGATAAATACCCGCTGCCCCTGATCGATGACATTCTGTTTTCCACAAAGAGTAATTGTGTGATGTCCACCATAGATTTAAAATCAGGCTACTGGCAGGTTGAAGTGGCCCCGGAAGACAGACATAAGACGGCGTTCGTTTCCCCTTTCGGAACGTTTCAATTTAAACGCATGCCGTTCGGATTAAAGAATGCACCTTCAACATTTCAGCGATTGATGGATCGTTTTCGTACTGGATTGAAGGATGTGACTGTCGTGGCTTATTTAGACGATATTCTGGTTATCTCAGCAGACCTGGATGCGCATCTGCAAGATTTACACCAGGTATTTGATCGTCTACGTCAATTTAATCTCCAGGCAAATAGAGAAAAATGCGTATTTGCTCGAGAGAGAGTAGCCTACCTTGGACACGTCATTACCGCTAAAGGAATCGAACCCGATCCAAAGAAGGTACAAGCCGTGGTGGATATGGCCCCACCGACTAATTTGAAACAACTTAAAACGTTTTTACAAACTTGTTCATGGTTTCGCAAATTTATTAGTCAGTTCTCTGAAATTGCGCAACCCTTGACCGACCTCACCAAGAAGAATAAACCTTGGAAATGGACTGAAGAGGAAGACTATGCCTACAACGAGCTCAAGCGAAGACTTACCACTAGTCCCATCCTGCGACAGCCAGACTTTGACCAGCCATTTATTCTACGCACAGATGCCAGTGCTTATGCACTAGGTGCAGTGTTAATGCAGGGTCCGGATCCAAAGTCTGAGAAGCCTATTGAGTATGCCAGTAGACTGTTAACGTCAGCAGAGCAAAATTACTCCACAACGGAGCGGGAAGCTTTAGCTGTGGTATGGGCTCTAGAAAAGTTTCGGGGTTACCTGGAAGGCGCCGAAGTTCGCGTCGCCACCGATCATCAGCCACTGAAGTGGTTGCTGTCACTGAAGACACCAAGTGGCCGCTTAGCTCGATGGGCCCTGAAAATTCAATCTTATAACCTGGACATAGAATATACTCCAGGTAAGGTCAACGTAGTCGCTGACACTCTTAGCCGTCCGGTATGCCAGGCATCAGAGGTCGATGTCAATACCTGTGATCTGTGTCCCGTCTCAGTAGACTTACCTCACAAAAGCTCCGAAGAGTTGCGAGTAGCTCAGCTCGAAGATCCTGGAATCAAGAAAATACTCACGGATTTCGAAGAGAACGATGCATACAACAGATGGACGGATCGTGGGTACTATCTTTCACAAGGTGTTTTGTTCCGCTTCGATCCGGATGGTGAATCCGAAGAGCCCCAGCTGGTGGTGCCCGAGTCGATGCGCGAGGAGATTATGAAAGAACTCCATGACGCTCCCACAGCTGGACATTTGGGCTTGGAACGCACCCTTAAGAAGATTAAGGAACGATTTTACTTCCCTAATATGCGTCAATACGTAGCAAGGTATCTTAAGGCTTGTGATCTATGCCAGAAATTTAAGGCAACCAATTTTAAACCGGCCGGCCTACTGCAAACGCCTGTCCCGCAACAGCGATTTGAAGTTCTCGCTATAGATCTGTTTGGACCTCTTCCTGAGGGTAGTAAGGGCGAGAAATGGATCTTTCTGATCGAGGATACTGCGAGCAGATGGGTGGAGTTGTTCCCGTTAGCCGTAGCCAACGCAGAAAATTGCGCTAAAATACTAATTGAAGAAGTTTTCCTAAGATATGGTTTTCCCCGTCGGGTGATCTCCGACAATGGTACCCAATTTGTCTCGGCCGTAATGCAGAAGGCTATGTACGTTCTCGGAGTGAATCAGAATCTGACGCCAATTTATCATCCCCAGGCCAATCCCGCAGAGAGGAAAAATCGGGAAATGAAAGAGATGCTGGCTATCTTAATAGACCCAGAACATCGACGTTGGCCTGAGGCATTGCCAGCTGTTCGATTCGCGTTGAATACAGCACCTAATCAGGGTACTGGTCATACCGCTGCCTTTCTGACATTCGCACGCCAGTTTAGGTCCCCGGTGGACGTAGCCCACGACTTAAGGACGGTCATAGACCAAGAGAATTATGTGCCTCAAATTACGCCGTATCTCAAAGAATTTGCAAGTCGCTTGCAAGAAGTGAAGTGGCGAATCGAGCGACAGCAGGACATCCGTAAGGAAGCTGCGGATAAAAGCCGTAGACCCGGACCCGATTATCGTGAGGGTGACCTCGTCCTCGTGGATAGCCATCGCCTTAGTCAGGCCGAAAAAGGCTGTACTAGTAAGTTCGCACCGCGTCGCGAAGGCCCGTTTCGTATAGTGAAAATAGTATCTCCAACCACGTACGAAATCGTGGACAAGAATAATAAACCTCGCGGCAAGTGCCATGCCAGCCTCCTGTCACCTTACATAGGTGAATCTGATCTGGCTCAAGTTAGGAGTAGGGGTAGACCAAAAAAGTCGGTTCCCAAGCCAGCTCCACAAGTTTCCGCTGACTTGGAGGGGGAGGATGTAGCGCGGACCTTGCCTATTGCCCCTCCGCGCCCCTCTAGATTAAGACGCGCGCCGGCTCGCTACCGAAATAATTAAAAGTGGAACAGCCGCGCAGCTTTTGCGGCGCGCGCGGAGAGCCGACAGTGCACGAGCAACCGCGAAGCACGACGCATGCGCTCCGGTTGTTGACGGACGCCCGCGTCGCTCGCGTGCCGGTGCTTAAGCTCCCTTGTGTTAAATATTGTATTGTGTTTTTTTGTGTACGGATTATACTATTTTACTTCCAATCGTTTTTTCAATAAAAACTCGGAACGAAGCCCAACTATAATACAAACTTAATGCGATTGCGCAGCTTGAGGGCAGCGGCCATCTTTGTTATACTTGCTATGTTAGTTGCTCGTGTTAGTTACTAAAGCGTCACTTTTGGCGTATTGTAGATGAAACATATTAATTATTTTTATATTATGATGGATATGTGCTGTTTACCACGTTTGGCACAAATAGGTAAACAAGTATCTTTTTGAGTTTAAATGAAAACGCCAGACGACGATCAGAATTGCTACAAATACATGTTTATATTGAAATTATGGGTGCTTAGAAATGTAATGTTAAAGTTAATAGTATTGTGCAAATTAAACATGTTTACACAGCTGCACACCAATTCATAAATAAAACACATTTATTTGCTCTTTACCTGAAGCGAAAACAGTCACCTGTGCACTGACAGAGCACACATCAAAATCATAATTTTATTACAGTTATAATTCTGCTTAGAAACTCATTTTTAAATTCATCTTTCAATTTTCTACAAAAATTGCCTAACATATGTATAATAGTAAACTGATTGAATCAAGTTTTTTCTGAAGGGAAATCATTCCACTATAGGTAGCAGCGTGAGGGAGTGTCAGACTCTTACTGACTGTGTGCAACATTTCGTCAAAACGGCGTCTAGACTAGTCGTTTATCGATACCTAAGTTCACAATAATCGATATGTTACTTACCAGGTAGATCGGCCATGACAGCAGAAGTGCTCATTACGGCGTTGGCATCTGCGCTTGCGCGGCTCGCCTTCATACTGCCGCCGGTTGAAGGTTTGAGGCCCAGGATCCAAACCTAAGGGATAAACAGATTTTAGTTTCTTTAGAAATACTGCAGTAATAATAATATAACATTTATTTAACTAAATTTTGTATCATATTGAGAGATGATTGACAAAAACCGGTGGAGGCAGATCCACTTCAGATGCAATCCTATTAATGACCACGATTCTCAGATATGAGGGACCGAGAGTGCCGAGACGAGGCGTACAGAGGTATGATTTGGTCTTTTCGTGAAAAGGTAGGCCGGATATCTTGATTTCATTAGTAAATTAAAATAATGGCAAGTAAAAAAAAACAGTTCCAGACTCAAAGAAATCTCACAGATAATACAGAAAACAATCTAGAATCTTTAAGATACACAATGATGAACTATGGGATTTTATATTTGGAATAGTTAAAAACTAAACTTGTATCAAAGACATAAAAGTCCAACACTAACCAGATGCTGCAACGTAGTAAGCACAGGCAACCACGCCTGCTGTATAGTGTCGCCGTCGCGTTGTGCGGCGCAGAGCAACGCCTTCATCGCCGTCACGTGACGAGAGGTCACCATCACGAAGGATTGCTGTTGGCCTGGGGGAAAGTAAAAAACGATTATTATTATTTAAATCTCCAAAAAATGTAATTATCTGCCTTCTCTTGAAATCTCATCATCAGCCTTCTCTCTGGCACAGTTACCTAGGTCGCGCTCCCAAAGGTTCCCAAATGGGGTTCCGCGGAACCCTGAGGTTCCGTGACAGGCCCTCAGGGGTTCCATGGAAAATTCAAGATTTCCATATGGTAAATCGTTTCACTTTTGACAATATTAAATATTAAATTGTTTTAAATATTGCATTCCAAAATTCCATTTAGGTACCATGTAGGTGAGTAACACTCGGGAGTGTTAAGTACGAGTTCGCGACAAGTGGCGGGGGAAGGCCACGGCGGCAGATAATTTAATTCCGTTTTTTACAAATTGTAGATTAACTTAATAACTCCAGGTCTTCGGCAATCGGCAAAAATAGGTAGCGAGTCGGCCAAAAATCACCGCATTTTTTGGGCTTATTTCATCGCCGGGATTATACGTTTTCATACATTTGACAGGACGTGAAATGACACGGCATACCTACGAGTATTTCCAGTGGCTATTTTTACGATGAATCAAAGTGTCATTATTTCCAATTTTTGCACCTCCGCGAATCCGAAAATTTCGCGCTCGCTTCGCTCGCGACTCCATGTTACCTGGGATGCTTTTATGTTCGTTTAATTGCTCAGGTATCCAACACCGAAAAAATTTCGCGCTCTTCCGTCGAGGTTTCCTTTGATGTTTATTTTTTATTCCTCTGGTTCAGAAAAAGCAATAGCGCTTTCTTCGCTAGCTGCTTCTTATTCATTTGCATTTGCTTTTTTGGATATTTTATGGATATTGTACTTTTTGAGACCTTATTAATTTACAGTGGTTTTGTTTATTTTGTGTAGGTACTTAAACTAAAAAAAATTCGCGCTCGCTTCGCTCGAGGTACCGGCTACCACTGAATGTCTTTCAATGCTAGCGGGTGTTTGGAACTTCTTCTTTTAGTTAAAAAAATCGCGCTCGCTCGCCTCGCACCTGTACAAACCCAATATATTTCTTTTTGCGTTTACTTTGTCAGTTTGTAAACTGAAAACTATTCACATAATACACAAAGTCAAGGGCGGCTAAATTGTTTTCTGGCCCGTGTGGCAGATAGCCATGCTACGCCTGATTATACTGAATATGTCTCTAACCATATAACCATTTGGTGCGCTACCTCACGCTACGAGCCGTACCTAAGTGTATTTACGTCTTTAGTTTACTTCTTACTTAAGCTAAGGTTCCGCCGAAAAATGGTGAAACGAAAAGGGTTCCGAAGCCAAAAGAATTCGGGAACCGCTGTCCTAGGCAACGCGACAGCCCTTGGTAACTGGTTGTCAGACTATTCTGGCTTCTGACTGTCCGTATTGACTGCCAAAGATATTCCAATGATAGAACCCACCAATTAAACGTGCCTTCCGAAACACGGAGATACTCGTCATGATAAGGATCCAGGGACCGATGGCGACAAGCGGTGCATAACCATTTGATCTACCAACCAGTGCTGTTGTTACTTAGCCACGAACCCTATATCTCTTAAAAACTGTCTAATAAGAAACGGCAGAGAAGTGTCTATGTTGTCAGGGGGTGCTAACTCCCGTCTGTAAAGATTATTGAGTTACCCAATCTTATATGTGTTGCTAGGGAGTTTGTTCTTCTTTCGCCACTTCTTCCCAGCAAAAACACATAAGAAGTGGCGAAGGGTGGGCGTTTTGGGGGCTGTCTTTTGAAATTTTTCTGACGTTCGAAAAGTGCTGTTTTGCAGCCAAGTTTTAATAAATGACTTTCGATTGCTATTTGGATTTTTGATTTTAAAGAATTCTTACCTGTCAGTGGCGAAGGGTGGTTTAATGAAATAGGGAAGCCGCAGCAAAAAAAAAAACTGGGGGGGGGAGTACTCTGGGATGGGGGGGAGAGGTAATGGAGGTAATTTCTCAGTCCACCTTTTACCACTGACTGAGAGACTGATAGTTTGAACATGTTTTCTTGAGGAATTCGGCAGATTATTAATATCTATAAAACTTTATTATCTTTAGTTAGGTATATTAACTACTAGAATCTGAGAAAACTTGGCACTAGAAACAATACATTTTAAGTATTTAATTTACAACGGCCTGTTAGCCATTGATATTTATCGTAGGTATTTATCCGTCAGGACGTTAGTAATTTTAATATAGACGTAATATTGGTAGGTAATTCACCCGAGCGGCGGCGTGCCCGAGTTTTATAACACGTTTTTATTCTCAAAACTTAACCTTGAAAAATAAGTTCCTTCCTAAAAAGTAAACAATCTGTCGGATCGGAAAACAGTCTAATGCGATAAATGCTATAGGTAAATTAAAAAGAAACCTGATGCCAACTGTCTACGTATAAAAATACATCATTTCAACATAGATATCTCTATTTTCACTAGGTACACACACTGTAGTACTGTACTTGTACTGAGTACCAGGTCACACAGTGCGATCGCGGGAATTAGTAGGGAGTAATGATACTGCCAACTATTTAATCAAAATTATCAAAATTATATAGTTGGTGAATTCATAAAAATAAATAAATTCCCAACTAGGGTCATTAAATTGCGGAGAATCTTAACACCACGATTCAGGATTTGCATAAAAATGCACAACGCCATCTATGTTGACATAATGTAACTAAAACACACACACGAACTATGTTATTTCCAAATGATACACACACTAATAAATTCAATTAAGTAATACAAAGAACAAATTGTTAATGGTATTATCTAAAACAAAATAAGAACAATGAGAGTGAATTTGTCTGATTTGTTTGTTTACATATTTGAGAAAGCGCTGTCACTCGCGCGTAGACAGACACAGTAGACTCTTGACGCGTTCTTTCTCGTTCACTCGCGAGTTTTGATTGGTGGAAGCCGCTCCGTGAGCCGGGTTACCGCTCGCCCTTATTTTGCGAACATCGCGCGGCGCGGCCTGGATGACGTCACGCAAGCGTAGTTTTGTATGGAGGAGGAAGCCGCGGCTTATTTAGTAGGAGCAAAATGTTTCAAGTAATTTATAGACAATTTTTTTTACGGTGGTAGGCGTTTTGTTATACCTACATATTTAAATTGTGTGGTTTAAATGATTATATTAATTATACCTATACCTATATTATAACTTATACCTATGCTTCTTTCTTGAAATTCGAAAGGGAAGCCGATGGGAATCGGCTTATAAGGACGCCTCGCCACTGTTACCTGTAGGTAATGAAGCTGATGGCAGCGGAGTCCCGACCCACACAACTTGATGCCTATAGTCCGGGTCGGGCGGCGGCGGCGGCTCGCGGCGCCAAGGGCAGGGCAGAGCGCCCAGGGCTCCGAGGGCAGGCACTACGTATTGAGCTGGGAGGGCGCAGCGACATAATGCGCTTACGCATGCGTCGCGACCTACTGAGTGTCCTACCTGGGATGGAAATGTAGAATTTATTGGATGGTAGTAAATGTTACTCTTTCTTAAGGGTAATTCATTGTGAAGTAGTTTTATCAAAATATAGACCAGATACTTAGATTTATGTGTAAAAAATATCTCGCTATAATTAGGATGGTTATTAATTTTTTTGTCACTTTTGCGAAGAGTAGCACCATCAAAATGAAATTTTCTTGACAATAGACATGAATGTAAATAAATAAATAATTATCCTGCCATTATCTAAAAGAATATTATTTTTCTATGTATTTAAAAAATATATCTAAAACTGAGTTAGAAGATCAAAAACTTTAGCGCTGTTAATTTACTATTTCTAATGAAAACTCACCTTCCCACTGACTCTGGCTAATGTCTGTATGGCACGGAGTATATTCTCCAGTTCACCTATACTTGCTTCAGCTAATACTGACAAACCCCATACAAGACCACACCATGACGATTTCAGCAACTGTAAACAAAATATATTCCTTATATCCTTAAGAAAAGGTTGAAAAGGGGAGGAAACACAAACCCGCATCTTACTTATATGCGAAAGTTTCTATGTATGCAAAGATGTTTGTTCCTCTAAAAATACCTACCTCTGAAAGTACCTAGTCTAATATTTAAAAAAGCCATTGGGAAAAACACTAAAAGGGACAATAAAACTTTTAAAGATTTAGAAGTAGGCACCTGCAAGGACTGTTTACTGTGGTTATATTATCAGCGACTTGGAGAGCCATGCCTTAAATTTTATTTTGTCCCTTCCTGTGTTTTGTTGAGCTGCCTTTTTTAAGAAGTCGGTTAAAAGTATAGGCCGATAAATATATACTTGCCTGTAATCTAAGCTGTAACTCCTTATCCTCGACTTCATCTTCAATCTTCTTGACCACGTTGGAGTTCTGATCAGCCTCCCCGTTGTGAGAGTTGTTCGTTATTATTTTGTCTGTCTTGTTGTCCACATCTACTAAACAGGAAATAGCATATTATTAGATCATTTCATTTTTTTTTGAGACACTAAACTATAAATTGCTATCTGGGTGTAGTGGAATTTTCATACGCAATGCGAAACACCCTAACCTTAACTTTGAGATATTTTGTGTTTAGGGTAACGAAATTTGATATTGCAACTAACCATTTACCCTACCTTTGTTATTTCCGTTCTTATTAGAGTTTATTTCTCTCTCTTCTGTATCGTTCTGTATGTCTTCATACATTTCTTGTAGCCTGAAAATTAACCAAATATTATTATAGAAAAATGTATTCCGAATTCGAAGATTCTACTCTAGGGTAGAGTATCACAAAATTAAATATGAAGACTTTCTTTGTTTGACAGCATAAATCACATGAATTTTTCAAAAATTAATACACACTTTCCCATTTGAAAAATTCAGTCTTACTTTTTTCCAGGTGCAAGAATTATTTCACACGGGACACGGGATAATACCATGAACGGAACATAATCTTAGTATATATTATTACCTAAAATACTCGCTTCCCTCGACACTGATGGCTATAGACCGTATAATCTCCATGAGACAAGCGTAGGCGACTGATATGCCGTACCCATCCTGTATTGTCGGTGCTTCTGATCGATCCAGCATCTCTATGCTGGAAGAACAAGAAATAATATAAATGAGAAAAGGTATATAAGCAGGCTTATATAAATAATAATTCAAGCACAGTTGAAGAGGGTGGTTAGTCTGTAGTAATTATATATCAAGATATTTTTTTTGTTATTTGAATTAACCCTAAAAGGCCCGAAACTACTTAACTAATTTGAATGATTTGTTCACTGTTAGGAAGCTACACTATCCCCGAGTAACACAGGCTATATTTTACCAGTGCACGAGAAGTAGTTTCCCTGGGACGCGAGTGAAATCACGAGAAAAAAATTGTGGTATAGTATTAATGACGTAATACTTACTACACAGATTTAGCAGTGCCAGGGTCGAAGGTAACACAAAGTGGCAGCCACACTCCTTTCCAGTAGAATCCTGACTGTTGCGGTATACCTGATGAGCCTGGAAGTAAATAACATTGGAGTCAGAACCTATTTTACTGACAATATGTTTTCACGCCAAAGTTTAACCGACTGCGGTGATTTGTTACATATATAAGGGGTTTTTACGTAATTATGTACTTTTCATCCGACTGATGGGAGTCGTCGCATGGGAACGTGTTACTTCCGTTTTCTTTATTTGCCTTTTAGCCTTATTGCATGTCATCTTTAATAAGCTACCGTACTATTTTAATTATTTTTCTAACCATCTAAAATTGTAGTGTTATTAAATATTACAAGATTTTAAAATAAAATCTAGGAAGCTATGCTTTTTGTCAACAGTCACTTAGTATTGAAGAAAGTAATAAAAAAACGTGTCGAAAATGTTCACAAAAATCTTGTGCATAATAATACTGACAGAGTTAAGTTTTGTCAATGGCAGTATAGAAGAAGATAGACACGACAGACACTGTGAGTTTTCACAATATTTTCTTGATAAATAGTGGTCCGTGCTTATAGCGTGCCCGCATGCGTGCTTCGCTACGTATAAAGTCCACCATTTTGTCACAAAAAATTTAATAAATGACGAACCGCTCGACCGATTTTGTGTAAACTTCCCATAAATTATCTACTAAGTAGTCCGAACAAAGCCTAAACATTTGGTTTGGATAGGTGAGAACGTCCTTAGTTATAAAATTACAACGTAAAGTGTCATTTATTTTTATAGAGTCGGATGAGGCAAAAGCATACACTAACTGAGGACTGAGCCTATCATGACCTGTCAATAATTTAATATTTTTCCCCATAAAAGTTGCTGCTAAATTAGTTTTAATTTCAAAAATAATGTTTCAGTCATAGAGGATATGGAGCATAACAAAGTATTAGCCAAGCTGGTGAGGATGCGGTGCACGAGACGGTTCTCGCCAGGAGTCTGTGTCAACGAGGTGGCTCCAGTGTGGACCTTCGACTTCTTGGCACAGAACTGCACGTAATTAAAGATTGAATATATCTTGGTTGACATGATAGGTGGAACAAAAACATAGATTTATCCGGATGAAGAAAGTAGTTCCCTCACGACAGGGATCCACGAAACTCGTGGATTTTTATCCCATTGAGTTAAAAAAAACATGGTCTAGGTCAATTGAGGTTCATAGACCATCATTATTTGCCAACTGTGTATTTAGGGGTTGGCTTTCAGTATAACCAGATGCAACTAAGTACCAGTGTTTATCATGGCGCGACTGTCTATATACCCTTCTCAGCCCAGTCACCCACACATCCCGATACCCTTGGTTAGACTTTCTATCTTCTGTATGCCCAATTCAAAAATTCTATCCAGCTCATTATTTAAAACACACATTCTCAAGCTCATGTGTATCTGTAACTATGTTTACAAATAAATAAACCTGAATCTGAAAATTCCAAATTCCAGAGAAAGACTAGGCTGCGCAAACAACTATCGCTCAAACCGTTTCCGAAGCTACCGTACATGCATGAGGCGCTGCCGACCACTCCTGGACATCTACTTGAAGATGGTGGAGTACCAGGAACAGAACTCCTCAGCTAACGGCAGCGACAGCGACGATAGCAGCGATGAGGAGAAGTATTATGATGAATGGGAGACGAATGTGACGGAACACCATGCAAGTTATACGGAGAACAGATATTTGGATTCGGGGAATTTGACCGATGATTTAATTTTGAGGACTTCAAGTACATAAGTGTACTATTTTAAGTAAATGGTAACATGTGCTAAAGATGAAAAGTTTTTTAGGTTTTGAACGCGCTGTTCTCAAGAACTAATGGACACATTTGGAAAATTCTTTCAGTGTTAGACGGTCTATTTAGCCTTCCTCGATGGATATAGACTATTTTTTATCCTTATACGCAGAGTAGTTCCAAGGTAACGCGGGTGAAACTGCTGGCGGAAACTAATCGGACAATCTACTGCAATATCTACTTCGTGCACCATTCACTCTCAAAAATACTGGCTTTTACTTTGTTCTAGAACACCAAGTCCCAACGACATCAAGGTCACGGTCACGTTCAAGTTCAAGGTCACCAACAACCGTGACCCCAGCTGACTTGACCGAGGATTTTGAAGAGGAGGAGTATGACGAGGAAGACCAGCGGGGCACTTTTGTAGTGTACAAGGAAACGGATATTGACGAAGCTATAATGTTGCCAGATGTTGATTATGTGCCTGGGGTTATTAGCTCGGAGGTTGATAAGTTGTATGGGTGATTCTTGGTGTTGCCAGGTAGAAAAAATTGTAGATTTTTTTTGTTTTGGGAGAGTAGGGTTTGTACTTTGTGAAAATAAAGTCTAATGACCCTACAGTTCAAGTATTTTTCATGTAAAGACAAAAATAAATGACATAATAGTTTTCAAATGATATATCCCCACTATTTAGGATTTCGTTTTAAGAACAAAATAAACTTTATTATTGTTTTTTTAACAACTCATTTAGCACAACACACCATTAGTGATAGAAATAAGTTTATCATCACTAAATAGTAATAAAACAAAGTCACATCCCGCAGTCTGTCCATATGTATGCTAAAAGAGTGCGTTGCAGACAATTTGACGCTTGGTTATGGTTCTGTTATCATTATAGTCATGCATGGTGCATGGTGCATATGGTGCAACCCACCCTGCGATCTTTAGATCTAGACAACAGATTTCAATGCGAGTTTTTTTAATAGATGGAGTGATTCAAGTGGAAGGTTTTGATATATAAATTATAATCGTAGCTGTTTTTCTCATTATAATAAGTAATGAAACTTACCAGCAGCAGTATTAACATTAGAAGCGACGAACAGACTCTGCACATAGGCGCCGAGAGCGTTCACTATGTCTTGGAATATGTTCGTCGCGTGCGGCTTCATGTCATAGCATTCGCAGAACGCTTTTAATAGATCTGTAAGTATTTTGATAATGTTTAATTAATGTCTTACATTTATTCTTGGAAAAATACAAGCAAAAAATTATAAATTTTATAATCTTTCCACAAGATTTTTTTTTTGTAAATTACCTAAAATAAAAAAGATTTAAATGTTAATAAATGCATATATGCAATGATAAATGCAGTTCGTTCCAAATAACTTTGCAATTCTGAACCCGTTTCACACATGTGCAGTTGTGTTTTGTTCATATATTCTTTTTAATATTGCGAAGTTCATAGCAGCCAACTTCGGACAGGGAAAGCTTTACAATATCTGCAAAAAGTGAAATGCTACCTCCAGAATTACAATGTACTGTAGATACATGCTTGTTCTTCTATATAAAAACAGTGAACTTACTTGGTTGTATAGTCATTTTGTGTAGTACTTCTAAAGCTAACGCCCGTTGCCACATCGGTTTGTCTGGGTCCAAGAACTTTATTGTGAGAGATAGGAAGATTTCGCATTCTGTCACCTGAAACAAAGAAAGCATTATTATAGCAATGTGATAGTTGTCAGGTGTTTTCTTGTTCGTTTTAGTCTCCAATTTATATTATAGTACTTGCAAAATTTTTGTCGTCATGGAATATCGCGGCGCAGAATCCATTTTTTGATATCAATAGTCGATAGGGCCGCCATTGAATTTGGGCAAACTGTGCTATTATTTGTTTTGCTTATATTTCACTTTTTTTTTTTTTATCGATGGTAAAAGTCATCAAATAACCCCTCCCGCTGTGGGTTAGCAGCGATGAAGGAGTGTCAGACTTTTACTGACTAAAAATCCATCGTGTTCTTTACTAGGTCTTTTATGTACCAGGGCCGCGGTAACTCTTTCGAACAATCCCGCAGCCCCGGCAAACCAGGACCCCGCTGGGGGCAAAACGTTAGCGTCCCGTGGTGTTCCCAGGCGGTCACCCATCCAAGTACTGACCGCGCCCGATGTTGCTTAACTTCGGTGATCGGATGAGAACCGGTGTTTTTAACGTGGTATGGACGTTGACACGTTTCACCTTACGTAGAGGTAAGGTGAGTAGTGCCCGCATGTGCTGCCCTGGTGGACACACACACAATACACATACCAGCACAGCATGATACTTGTGCACTATGACGGACACGAGGCGCAGCAGGCGCATGGTGACGGGGAAGTGCTGCCCTGGTGGACACACACACAATACACATACCAGCACAGCATGATACTTGTGCACTATGACGGACACGAGGCGCAGCAGGCGCATGGTGACGGGGAAGTGCTGCCCTGGTGGACACACACACAATACACATACCAGCACAGCATGATACTTGTGCACTATGACGGACACGAGGCGCAGCAGGCGCATGGTGACGGGGAAGTGCTGCCCTGGTGGACACACACACAATACACATACCAGCACAGCATGATACTTGTGCACTATGACGGACACGAGGCGCAGCAGGCGCATGGTGACGGGGAAGTGCTGCCCTGGTGGACACACACACAATACACATACCAGCACAGCATGATACTTGTGCACTATGACGGACACGAGGCGCAGCAGGCGCATGGTGACGGGGAAGTGCTGCCCTGGTGGACACACACACAATACACATACCAGCACAGCATGATACTTGTGCACTATGACGGACACGAGGCGCAGCAGGCGCATGGTGACGGGGAAGTGCTGCCCTGGTGGACACACACACAATACACATACCAGCACAGCATGATACTTGTGCACTATGACGGACACGAGGCGCAGCAGGCGCATGGTGACGGGGAAGTGCTGCCCTGGTGGACACACACACAATACACATACCAGCACAGCATGATACTTGTGCACTATGACGGACACGAGGCGCAGCAGGCGCATGGTGACGGGGAAGTGCTGCCCTGGTGGACACACACACAATACACATACCAGCACAGCATGATACTTGTGCACTATGACGGACACGAGGCGCAGCAGGCGCATGGTGACGGGGAAGTGCGGCCGCTCGGCGGCGGCGCCTGCACCAGCACCCGCCGTGCTGCCCGCGCCCGGGATGTGCACTCCCGTGAACGCTGCCCTGGAAAAAAAATACATAAAACATAAATTGTAAACTACCATTTTTTCGAACAAAAATGTATCTGCATGGAATGGAAATATATCATTTTAGGTACGTTCTGGGCTCGAGCTGCCGATCGCACATGCCCCGACTGCATAAAATTGGCCACAGATAGGCCCGAGTCACACCGGAATGACAGCGGCGCCGCGCGGCCGCTCGCGGCGTCGCTGCCGGCCACTCGACTCGAACCTCACACTACTCGTTTTTATATATGTTGTTTGCATGAAATCATTTCATATCAAAGCGCTGCCATGCTGCTGCCATGTGCTCTCGCCTTTAGCTATCGACCAATAGACTTTTAACAATTTTATGAGCATCTTACCTGTACTTGACGTTTGGTGAGAACAGCCTGATGATGAGGGCACACACGTGCTCCTTCAACAGAAATCTGAATTCCGCTATCTATAAACAAAATATATTCAAATTATTTGATGAAGTTCACCCATATAGTTAGAGTAAATAATGCAATACACAGGCCCAGTTTCACTGGTGTGGTGTGGTGTCAGTTAGTTATGTGATAGTTAACGATATCTGCCAGATAAAGGCTGCTTAAAATTTCTGTGACAGGGACTTTATTAGTAACCTATGAAACTAAAATTAAATAACATTGCTTACTTTAAAGAAAATAGGCGAGAAGTCCGTGAGCACCGTATCCAGTAACTCCAAGCCGAATGTCTTCGGAACGTCAGATATACCGACCAGCCAATGTGCCGCATCGCCGTTTATTAACTGGATTATATCCTGAAATGTAAATATTTTATTAAGAAAATTCTTTTTAGGGTTCCGTACCTCGAAAGGAAAAAACGGAACCCTTATAGGATCACTTTGTTGTCCGTCTGTCTGTCTGTCTGTCTGTCTGTCTGTCAAGACCCTTTATCTTAAGAACGCGTGGACGTATCAAGCTGAAATTCACATGAAATACTCGGGTTTATTGTCCCTTTAGGCTGTGAAAATATCAAGCTTCTAAGCCAAGCCAATCAAAAGATATAACCGATTATGTCGATATTTTCAACAAATTCTCGACACTCGCAAAGGAATCAAAACCTACAGGGTACTTCCCGTAAACTCAGAATCTTGAAATTTGGCATGAAGCATTGTTATATAATGCAAATATAGGAAAAATTGCGAAAATCTCATTTTTTTTGTTATATAATATAATAAAAATATTTTACTAAAATAAAACTTACTACCTTATTTCTCACGAACGAATAAAGGTACCAAATTGAAATTTATACCAAATACCTAGGTCTATTGTCCCTTTAAGCAATGAAAAATCTAACTTCTAAGTTAACGCGATCAAAAGATACAGCAGTTTTACCGACACCTTAGACGAATTTCCGTCACACGCTAGGGAATCAAAACCTACAAGGTACTTCCCGTGAACTCAGAATCTTAAAATTCGGCACGAAGCAACGTTATATAGTACAGATAAAGGAATAAAAGAATTATTATTAAAAAAACAAAATACCCGACTGCACACTAAAAAAAGAGTAAAACAAGCCCCACAATAATATTTAATTTATAAATATTGATGGAAAGCATCGCAGGCGGGGACCAACAGAGGCTTATTTATAGTCATTTCGGTTGTGCACCATTTAGCAGAATTTTCGTTGGTGGCGGTCAAGGTGGTCCCCGCCTGCGATGCTTTCCATCAATATTTATAAATTAAATATTATTGTGGGGCTTGTTTTACTCTTTTTTTAAGTGTGCAGTCGGGTATTTTGTTTTTTTAATAATAATTCTTTTATTTATAACTTTTTAGCTGTTTTTATTTAACGAAAATGTTGTAGATGTAGAAGACTATGTATATGTAAGTACCATTTTAAATTATTTCGACGACATTTGGCTTTAGATTACGAGTGATGTTACTCCGCAACATAAATTTACCGCCAATCTGGACTGTTGGTAGTGAAGAAGAAAAAGAATTAGGTGAGTCATTACTGCTGAAGACCGTCAACGACGTGTGCCCTTATGCGTGTGCCCGCATTCGGGCTGTATACTCGAGCATATCCCCCTCCGCACCGCGCCGCGCGCCGCATGCCAGGCCACGCCCTATCTTTTTGCTTGCTAACGCATGAGTTGCTTTGCGTTGACGCAGAATTAACATGTTCCCGTGGGAATTTTGAGAAAAAACGTATCCCATATTAATTATTACTCCCGTGATTGAAATGAATCTAATGATACCGCATACATATTTTTTTAAAGGGAAATTTAGAAAAAATATCCCGTGGGACTTTTAGGATAAAATGTATCCTATGACACTCCCGTAATCAAGACAAATCTAACGATACCTCATACATCAAAATCCATCAAGCCGTTTAGGCTACAGGAGGTCACAAAGGAACAGACATACATACATACTTACATACACTCGAAAAACATTACCCTCCTTCTTTGGCAGTCGGGTAAAAATTGCGAAAATGATAAATTTGAAGTTACATAAAATATTAAAATATTATTTTTGCTTACATGACATAAAATATTTTTTTTCATAATTATAAACTTACTACCTACCCTTTTTCACATGAACGCGTAGAGATATTAAAGTTTTGAATAAAAAGTGAAATTCATATCAAACACTTCTTATACTTCGGCCGTTCAGAGAATGCGTTCCTGACACCTATCAGTTAGTCACGACTAGTGATGGGCACAACATAACACTGAGTTCGTTACCGTTCCTTCAAAATGAACCGCCGCATTATTTTAAGATTATTTTCGTTTTAAATTGGCGGAATCATTTGTTTTATATTTTAGTTATTTAAGTGGAAACCAAAAAAAGGTAATATTCATATAATAAAATTGTTTTATTTATTCTTTGTTACAAGTACATTGAATTGAATGTGCGAACAGAATATTAATCAGACTCCGATTTGCTTGAGGAGGTGGTGTCTTCATCATCATCTTCGCCTACATGTATAATTATATTATTATCAATAACAGAATCAATCCTGATATCTCGGTCTAACAAAAGCCGGGTAATCAAATAAAAACAGATCGAAAACACTTGAAAAACGTGGTCTATGCGCACGAAACGACAACGGACGACTGTTTTAGCGTCACAAAATGGCGGCCCATAACGCCATTTGGGGTTACCATTTTTAATCTAAGTATAAAAATGCGGTTTGGTCATAGTTTTATTTTTATATTTCATAAACGTTATAATTAAGTCTTATAGTCCATTATTTTCCAATTCTTAAAAAGAAAATCAAAACGTATTATTTTATATTATAACTGTATAAGAACAGATTACGATACTTGCCTGTTATTTTTAGCACAGCACTACAAAATATAAACCGCTGACATAACCTTGTAATAGCGCAGTATAGATTTAGAAAAATATTGTTTACCAAGTTATTTGACACTCAGTTTGGCACAAAATTATAACATTCATTGATTATTGATATAATAATGTTGTTTTAATGCTCCTCAATTGTTAAAACGGTAAACAACCAGCAAAAATATTTTTATCGTAACTGCAACGCCATTGCAAAGTTACGTCGTCAGTTCAATCGCGACGTGTCAGGAACGCATTCTCTGAATGGCCGAACTATAAATATAATGGCCTCTAAACTGTGAAAAATTTTAAATCATTCAAAGGTCATTGGGCACCTTAGTATGAAAACCATACCCACGGCGGATACGAACGAAATATATATAGCACAGTATAATGATAAAGGCTCTGATTTACTATGGCATTAGTCGCATCAATGTGAACCATGGGAATCTAGAGAAAATCAGGTGTAAACATCAAATATTTTCCTCATTTCAATGGGGAATTTAAACGACCAAGTTTGACGGATTTGAGAAATCATTTCTTTGTAGTGAAAGAGTATACTCGCCGTTTATTTCCATTGTCATCAGGTCAAGATCTGATGATGGAAATCCTGAGAAATCGAGGGCAACTATCAGAAAGGACGAGACGTGAGAAAGTCGAGAGAACTCGGTATGTTTTAGTTACGTCGTGTTTGGGCTTATATTATTCGTATTGACGAGAACTTTTCACAAAAGTTAAAAATAAAAACTTTTTACAAAAAAAAAAACAACTTCTAAAACAACAAGAAAACTGTTTATATGCATCGGTCTAGATCTCGGTGGTTAAATAAATATAGATGCATCCTCTAGACACCGACTTCTAGACCGATGCACCTAACATCTTTTTAATTTCTTTCTTGCTTTTGTTTTCTTGTTGCTTTTTTATAGGTTTGAAGTTGGATTTGTTTGTAAAATGCTACAAAATAAAATAATGCCGACTTTATAAAACAAAGAAAGGGACAGAATTACACTTTTGTCAGGGCTCTAGAAACGTAAAGCCAGCAGCGCCGAATCCTACTCTCTAGAAGTCGTTGTTACAATTCGACAGCTACAAGTCGTCAGGCGGTTTCGAAAAAAACCTGAAACTGGGGCTCTTTAGGTGATTAATCCCTCAAAAATAAAAGATCCCATTCCTGAAATGGCTGCTTTAACCCAAGTTAGTAGTGAATTCTCATCACCTAAAATAAAATAAGCTCCAACACAAGGTTACGTTATAAATTGTAAAGGAGTTCCCATAACTATATCTGATCTTAGCTGTCGATCCCACAATGGCAGTCAAACCTATCTTTGTGGAAAGTCTTCGCCAATACGAATAAAATAAGCCTAAACACGTGGTAGTTGCAACATACCGTTCGGGAGTTCCCTTGACTCTCTGTAGTCTCCATAATCAAATCAGCTCCAAACCTTCACTGTTTACCAATACCCTCAAAAATACACTCACATGTCTGGTTATGACTCGATGCGTGCCTACAATATTCAAGAGTTGCCCTCGATTTCTCAGGGTTTCCAGATCCTCATCAGATCCTGGTCATCCGGATTGGCACCTTCCTTCTTTATGAAATGTCTTTAACAATAAAAACTAGCATTGCAACCTGTACAATCCTCTGAAACTGCTTGTCTTTTATATTTTTCAAACGATCCTGGACATTCTTCTCCATGGAATTTTAATAAAATATTTATATTCAAAGAAACGTCATACCATTCTCCACGATTTAAAACTACTTTGATTCATGTCCGCCACTTTTTACAAAGCGGGTCAGATATGCCCCATGACCTTTAAGACATAATTAGTTATTTTCAATCAGATTTCTGAATGATGACTATAAAATGTTGTATATAAATAACTTCAATAAAATAACTTTTACAAGGTACTGGCCTACTATTTTAGTTATATTATAAAATAAAAAATATTAACTACTTTGACTCTCACGAAATTACCATAACTATGATTGTTCTAAACTGAACGGTTGGCGCGAAACTCACTTTTTATCTATACAGCATTTGTACGGAACCCTCGGTGCGCGAGTCCGACTCGCACTTGGCCGGTTTATTTATATGAAAATAGTATACCTACTTGGCAAGTAATCCCATTTCCGTCAAGTCATGATTTGATGGTGGAAATGGAAGGCAGCTAAAAAGTTTTCTCTCTTTACGTTCATATCTTGTGAAGTCGCTTTTTATTGTTTTCTTTTTTTTAGTTTTTGCTTATTATATTTTCAGTCACAACTTTTTTACATACAGCTGATTGTATGTATGTAGTGTTACCTGTAATATAAGATATGCATCGACGGCGCATGGTTTAAGATCCTTAGGTGCCTTGTTGTTAGTCTGTGGTCTCACATCTGCAGGGTTCACTTTTAGAGCACCTGAAAGCATACACAAAATACCTTAATATTTAGGTATACGTGACACAAAGACGACGCTGGAGCCAGAGTGATCTAGGGCACGATAGTATGTTTCTGAGAAAATGAAGGAAATGCGATACGCGTTATTATTTGAAATCGGGATATAATAAAACGAGCGATTAAAAAAACGCTTTGCGACTGATGATGACATACTGTATTAATAACTTGAGCGGTATGAATTTGAGTAAGCGAAAAATTAACTAAACTAACAACGAATATTAATTAATAATAAAATCCAGAACGAGCTTACAAAAAGTGAATTGTGATAAATCCATTTCATATATTAAAATTTTATCCGAGCGACTACATTACTAAGTGAGCGACTGGAAATACAGAGAGGGCAACTTTAATATTAAGATAGAATCGATTTTTCTAAGTGAGGTTATACATAACGTACTACTAAATAGTTCACTTTGAGCAAAGTTTTGTAAGCTGCTTTATTAATGATTATTGGTTCCTGTTATTCTATTTTAAGATGGCAGAATTTTGAAAACGAATCACTGCAAAACCGACTCCACGTATAGTCTTGTTTGCCCTACCCCTAGAGTGCAATTCAAAATCGCGTAGGCGCGGAGGGGCGAGGCGGCCTGCGCATGGGACCGCCGGAGCCCCGCAGCGCCGGAGCCGTGACAGAAGCCATGCTTGCTGCATGTTGCATTGTGCTTTCATGCTGCATGCCTGCTTGCATGCTTCGCTTCAATCCCCTTCCCTCGCTCCGCTATCCCCCGCTTACCCCTTGATATCTTAATTATACATTTCCGATTACTATTTAGGAAATGTATAGATTTCCTAGGAAATATGTCTAATGTAATTTATTTCACACATTTTGTATTCGAAACACTTCATTTAAGATAAAATGCCGCTCAGTATAAAAAATACATTTGCTAAATATTGAAAAAAATGCAGGACGTAACGTTGACACTCAAACAAATATTAAGTCGCTCAAATATTATGAAGCTGCTCATTTTGTATTTTAAGTAACTCAAATTAATGTTTGTAAGATACTATTCTGTTGATTTTTCGTCACTTGCAGTCAGTCGCTCACTTAGTAATTATATAACCCAAATTAATTAATTTTGACACTTAAAATTGTAATTCACAGTCACTTGTTTAAATACTATCCTTTGAAATCTATGAGCTTTTTATTTGTTTTTTATTTTTATTTCTTCATGTAAGTTTTAAATAATAAAAATAACAATATTTATCAGTATGAGTTATTTATTAAAACTAACATTCTTAGTTTTACAAAAAAAAACCACTAAGATCACTATGACAGTTCACAAATTGATTTTTCAAGGTAAATAATAGTGGGAAGCACTTAGATCAGTATAGCCTGAAAGAATTATGATTTTTCCACGCAATTGTGTAAAAAAACCATTTTTGCCAAAAATGACACTTAGATCACTCTGGTTCTAGCATCGTCAAATATGGTCGTTTTAAATTTGTCAATGATTTTGACCTCCAATCCTTGCACAAAATTAGATAACTTACATGATGTGCTACCTTTATAGTCAAATCTTAAAAAAATGTATGCTAAGCGTTTTTGGACGGGAACTCCGACAAAGATTTATCTAACACTTGCATAACACTGACTAAGTACATATTAGTGTCATTTACAAATATAATTATGCTAAACCCAATAATTTTAACAAACTATTTACCCCCTTAACCAGTTCACCATTCATCAGAAATACACAATTCTCACCCTCAGCCTCAGCCAATGCCCTCTCGAACACCAACGCCACCAGCTGCCTCACAGTAGCTGCTGCCGCATGACTGGTGCTGACGTCACGGCTCTCCGACGGCGATACCATACGGATACACATGACCATTGTCTGCGGAAGAAGAAGGGGGTTATTTTTAGTACTAGCTTCCGCCCGCGTACCGAGATAACTGCTTCCCGATGCCGGATGGTGACAAAAATCTATCATTATGTCCTTTTTCTGGGTCTAAGCTTTTCAGCTTAAATGGTTTAGCCATTCTTGAGTTATAAGAAGTGTAACTAGCACTTAGACTTTCCTTTATATAGTATATAGGTATTGACTGTCAGTGTACAGACGCCCACAGGTCAACCTACCTCAACTATCAAACTTCTTCAACACATCAACCTGCCTCAATCTGTCAAAGAAGATGGATCAAAATTGCCCCACATCCTATAACAATGTGACGTATCTCAAAAAAAAAAGATAAAAATGTTTAAAAAAATATAGCATGCTCTCCAATTTATTTTTTTTACACCTTCATACAAAAAAAAATGCTTTAAAAATTGTCCAGGCGCTGTTATGAAAACATCGTTCATAGGACTATTTATGGACTATTTCATTAAATTATTTTTTTGTTTGATATGGTATACCTCACAGGTGGTCCCATAATCATCAGGTCAGGATCTGCTGATGCAAACCCTGAGAAATCCAGGGCATCTTTTGAAAGTTGTAGACATGCGCAGGATAAAAACTTGACTATAAGGTGTATGTCTTATAACTTATAACAATATGCAACAGTGAAGGTTTGGAGCTGACCTGATGATGGAGACGAAAGAAGGTCGATGGAACTCGACAACCGAATATGTAAACTACCTCGTGTTTGGGCTTATATTATTTGTGTTGAATAGACCTTTGCAACAGTGAAGGTTTGAAGCTGACTTGATGATGGAGACCAGAGAAGGGCGAGGGAACTCGACAACAGAATATGTAAACTACCTCGTGTTTGGGCTTAAGTATATTATTTGTATTGAATAGACCTTTGCAACAGTGAAGGTTTGGAGCTGACCTGATGATGGAGACGAAAGAAGGTCGAGGGAACTCGACAACCGAATATGTAAACTACCTCGTGTTTGGGCTTATGTTATTTGTATTGAATAGACCTTTGCAACAGTGAAGGTTTGGAGCTGACTTGATGATGGAGACCAGAGAAGGGTGAGGGAACTCGACAACTGAATATGTGAACTACCTCGTGTTTGGGCTTATATTATTCGTATTGATGAGAACTTTCCACTTATGCGGATAGTGACAACTGTGCTTGTCACTGAAAAGCCAAAAATAAAAAAAAACTTTTTAAAATAAAATAAAACCGACTCCCAAAAACACTAAAAAGCAAAAAAAAAAACTATTCTTAGGAGCATCGGCCTAGAAGTCGGTGCCGAAATAAACTTAGGTACATCCATTAGACACCGACTTCTGAGGTAGTTTACATATTTTGTTGTCTCCTGCTGGTCTCCATCATCGGGTCAGCTCCAAGCCTTCACTGTTGCAAAGGTCTATTCAATACAAATAATATACTTAAGCCCAAACACGAGGTAGTTTACATATTCTGTTGTCGAGTTCCCTCGCCCTTCTCTGGTCTCCATCATCAAGTCAGCTTCAAACCTTCACTGTTGCAAAGGTCTATTCAACACAAATAATATAAGCCCAAACACGAGGTAGTTTACATATTCGGTTGTCGAGTTCCATCGACCTTCTTTCGTCTCCATCATCAGGTCAGCTCCAAATCTGCACTGTTGCATAGTGTTATAAGACATGCACCTTATAGTCAAGTTTTTTCCTGCGCATGCCTACAACTTTCAAAAGTTGCCCTGAATTTCTCAGGGTTTCCATCATCAGATCCTGACCTGATGATTATGGGACCACCTGTGAGGTATACCATATCAAACAAAAAAAATATTTAATAAAATAGTCCTAAGAACGATGTTTTCATAACAGCGCTTGAACAATTTTTAAAGCATTTTTTTCGTATGAAGGTGTAAAAAAAATAAATTAGAGAGTATGCCATATTTTTTTAAACATTTTTATCTTTTTTTTGAGATACGTCACATTGTTATAGGACGTGGGGCAATTTTGTATGGATTGTGATCTGTCTTCTTTCTCAATAGATTTTCAACCTATTTTCAACAAAAGGGTAATGTTCGATTGGTCAAAGACAGATTCGGGTAGGTTGATCCGCTGATATGCTTCCTGTGTATGTGTCGAAATATTGTTTTTATTATTTGTGATATCTAGTTATGAGGATAAAAATATGTTACTTAAAAATAACAAAAAAACACTGTAAATATTAACAGTAATATTACGATTTTCTTTTCTACATATGATAAATTATTTAAAACGACCGCTATTGCTGCAAAAAACCGAGACAAGAAAGAAAAATATAAAACAACTGAATTTACCCCAAGGAGGCGATCCCTTTCATGCTTATAAAACTTTACTGAGTGCCGTCCGTGCGTGCCAACTGGAATTGTCATATTTTACTACTATTCACTTCACTATACACAGATGAAACTATAGATATCCAGTTTAGAAACAAATAAAATTGAGCTAAGCAAGCCTTAACCCGTTGTATTTCGGAGCGCAGATATACGATTGTATACTCGAGAAACAATCGATTTTCTATTGTTTTGTAAACGACATGTATTTTTTGTAACGACATACAAGCAATTAAAACTCAGAAAGTCTTAAATATACTAAACATAATGTAGTAAACTTTGTCTGAAAGCACTTTAAAGTGTGTTGTTATTGAAATCTGAAATATGATCTTAGATAAATGATTGCCTTTACTTAATATTGCTTTTTAAACTGATATTGATTTGGTAGATAAGATATTTATCTGATTGGACATAATTCTTCCGGTTTTGTTGTATCATGTCAATTTTATCATATGTTTTTAGGAAACAAAATAATAAACTTTTTGTAATAAGAAATACAGAAATTTGCAATAACTATATTTATAATTTTGTAATAAGCTACTAAAAACTTTCCAAGTTCTTGAAGCTGTGGCCTATATGTATATTGTTTCTAGACCATAAAAACTGACACCTGTATAACGTTTTGAATTCTAATAAAGAATTGACTATTGAGAACATGATTTTTATAAAGTGATGGCGACATATGACATGTGCGCGCGAAGCTGCGGGAGTCTAGCTACTGTGTGAGTCTCTACAGGCCAGAGCATTTAACTCACCCTAGTCTAATGTACCAGATGCAACTGTGATTATGAACAAGCCTGCAGACTGGAGGAACTTTATCTCTTGCTTGTCCCATGTTGTAGAGGCATGTACATATTATACATATAACTCACCCTAGCCAGGGTGTCTCCATGCACCAGATCTGACGTGGTCATCAACAGGGCAGCAGTTTGCAGTAGCTTGAGCTCCAGCACTCCTGCCTGGCCCAGGTTGTAAAGGCAGTCCACTACATGCCGAGCTCCTTTGGCATCTATGCCTTGCTGGGCTATCAGACGCTGGATGGTGCCAAGACAGAACTGGAAAAGTAGAACATGCTTAATAAAAGAAGAAAAAAGCCAAATAAACAGGCAAAGGGCCTGTTTATTGAGGTAAAGTTGGGCAACTGGCCATTGATAGTCCCAAGGCGAAACCATGTCTAATTTTGGAGGGCCTATATTTCAATCTCTCTACCTCAAAGTGGTTTAATTATTAGCCCCATAATTCCAATTATGTCCCAAGGGAACTACTTTCGGTACCCGAAAAAATTGTCATCTTCTTATGTTTTTACGATTAAAAATAGTCTATGTTGTTTTTTTTATGTGTACCAAATATCATTGAAAAAAACTGTAGTTTTGGTGTGAATGTGCAGCCTTTAATTTCTCAATTCTAGTATAACTAAGGACTTCTTACCTTGATAATCTTCAGGTCCTTAGACTCACATCCTTGGACAAGAGGGTACAATATCTGGTTGACTACTCCATACAACGAGGCCTGAGGGTTGTTGGAGGCGAGGGACAGCTTCTCAATGGCTTCATCACATGCCTAAAAATATTCAAAATTACAGTTAAGAATTGCAACTGATAGATAATTAAAGAGTAAATATATTTCCATATCTATTATTTTCAATACTATACTATTTGTCTACTAAATTGAAAAAACATGCTCCTCCAATTATCACTTTTGTTTGCAATTTACTTAATTGTTCCTTGACCTTTAGACATAACATGTGGATCTGGATCTTTCAAATACTGAGTGCAATAGAATACTATGTTTCTTATTAGAAAAGCACTTCAATAAAATTCTTTACCTATTGTAATTTTATCATCTGAACCACAAACAATTGTCTATGTATCTAATATTAGTTATAGAGAGTTGAATAGAGTAGAGATAGGAACATAGAGTAGAGTTCCAGAGGAGATCTCTGGATATCCTGGCCATAGATTTCAGTATGTTACTGAGAAAATCATTTGAGAAAGAATCTAAATCACTTGGTCCTAAACAGATATCTATAGGGACAACTACCCAAATATGATTTGAAGTGATATGATATGAGAGCAGCATCAATGGAAGGTTAACATAATCTTTAAGAGTTTGCATATTTCAAGTTTCGAATTGTTGCAAATCTCATATTTATGATTACATATTGTTTGTATGCTGAGGAGTATGCTTATGAAATTAACTTTTTGATAGAAAGGACTTCAAGCAAGAAATATGTATGTCTTTTAAACTGACCAGTTATAACATAATGAGATGTATAAAATCACAAACAGTAGCTTTTTAATATCTATTAAACTATGATAATTTATGAGTTATAACTCCACCCATAAAAATACAATCATAAAATGTTTTACAATAGATTGGAATTATATCTTCAAAGCAATTATCAGTGTTAGCAGAGAAACTGTAGATAATGAGTGGAAGTACCGGGCTTAGAAACACCGGCGTCATTAAAAAAAGGATTTGTGAGTAATTACAACAAAATAGGTACAATATGAGGAAGACATTGAATTTTTTTCAATATTATTTTCTTCAGCTTTTTAACCTTGTATTGATTGAAAAATTAGCTATAAGTGTGTTGTTGGTTAAGAAGTGTATTTTACAATGATAAATAACATATAAATATTAAAAACCTCTCTTATCTGAGGATATTTCTTCTTGGTCTCCAAACTCAATGTCTTGAAATCGTTTTGAAGGACATCCATGAATTTCTTCGTGGAGTCATCGCCGGTCACAGCGCTTACGAACGCCATTATTCAATTTTTTCCTGCTAATTCACTTATTCACATCATATTTTACGTAAAAAATTAAAGAAATTGAATTTATGCCATGTACACAATCGACATCACTATTTTCGGTTCAGAAACTGAGAAGTTACATTTGATTGTTGGTTCTAGACAATATTCCCAAAAAAATATGTGTTTGTTACGATTAATATTTTTTAATTAATTATTATTAAGTCCATATTGTGATTCCATTCCTTTAAATGCTTTAACGCATTTAAGTTATCCTAACATTTTCCAAAGAATAACAGCTAGCTCCTGAGTGCAATTTCAGAACGAAAATTATGTTACGGTCCTATACAAGCTATTTTTTTTTAACATAGGTATGTAAAAAATTTAAAAAACTGTAAATTTGAAAAAATATTAGGTAAACTTTATCAGTAATCGATTTCAAGTATGTAACTTGAAACTTGCATAATTTAAATCACAGTTAATTGAAGATTTTGTTATGTAGGAAAGTTATAAAATGTAATAAAAATTTGCTTGTAATGGAACTTCTACATTCATCTGTGTGACCAGAAATAATAACAAGCTCCACATTCAGTAATTTCCCCGATATTCCCCACTGTGAATAACTGCACTTGAAGTTAATTAAATTACGTTAGAACTAGTGATTTTATGTAATAAAACAAAGCTTTAATTAGATTTAACAGACTTGATAACTTCTTTTATTGAATATACGGGTGATTTGATTGAAGTAACTTGGCTCTTGCTATTTATTTCATGTTTTTTTTTTTGCATTTATTAAATCATACAGAGCGTGCTAATTTCCATACATCCGGGATACTAACATGTGTAAGGAATAATAGTTGTGTCTCGTAAGCAACAGTAGTAACTTGCAGTAACCCAGACCAGCTTCTTAAAGTGAAAGTGAAAGAAGAAATGCAAGTGATCGATGATGACCCACTTTTCACGGTAACATTTTTTTCTAGTATAGCAACATCGATTACTGATTGTGCAGAAGAAAAAACAATGGTGTGATTCCAGATTTTTATTTGTAAGTATTTATAGAATCCAATATCAATTTAGCTAAAGTAACGTTTCAGTGTCGTTAAAAACGTCCACCCGTCCGAAGATGCCGATACCGAGGTATAAAACGCATATTATCGACTAGAAATTGGTTTTGTGAGCTTGACGTGCTGTCATTTCAGTTTTTTATTCTATTTATTCAGCTTGATTCAACTATGCGCCATTTACTGCATTAGAACGGCCGCTGTCTGCGGATTTTAGTACTACTGGTAATAAAATTCGTCGCGACACAGGTGTGGAATGTACGTACAACAGTGTGTGGTATGTCGACTCGCCGAGTGTCGTATTCGTGTTATATAGTGTGTATTATTTCATGCCGGCACCTAGTTTTCGTTATTCCAGTGTCGTTTGCATAGTTTTTTTGTGGTTCACTTCGTCTTGAAGTCGGATCGGCTTATACCCGCCGGAGTGTGCACCTAGAGCCGGCGGTTCGTGTCTCAGCACCTTCATATAGATCATTTGGTCATGTAATTGCTTTCTGTAAACAATGCAGCATGTTCGTGCCTCGTTTTGTAAATAACATAATCAGATTTGCCTGTCATCTTTGCACGCTAATTTTGTCTCTGAGTGAAAGTCTTGGTAGTTAAATTGTGGATTGAATCAAGTAAGAAATCATTGGATTGTGTACTAAGTAGATGATGTAGTGCGATAGTGATATGATTGACATTGAAACTATCAAATGTTTGTGGCTTCCTTATAGAGTGTCTGGTCATCTAATCATTGTTCTTGAGTGTAGTTTGCTATCTATTGGTATGACCTGTTTTTTTTTTTTTTTTTTTTTTTTTTCTTTTATTTATCATATTTACAGTAAATACATGATTATACATTTAAAACAGCAACCAAAAACCACTAAGGTTTAAACTTGTGCTATCACGAATCCATCTCAAAAGCGAAGTTTTATAAAATGAGGTTTTACAAATATATACTACGTTAATGTCGCTAACAATATAAACAATTTAAGATAAACACATTCCTAAATAATACTTAAGTAATATTGCTTTAGTTTACATTTTATGTTCTTTGGCGTAATATTATTTTTTATTTCTGAGGGTAGGTTATTAATAAGTCTGGGTACAATATAAGCGGTAGTTCGTTCGCCATAGGTGTTGTTGGCGCGCTGTGTAAGAAGCCTATTCTCAGAAATTGCCCGAGTGCATACAGGATGTTCGATTTTGTTTCTTAATTTTTTATTGAAAAATTGTTCTTTTAATAATAAAAACTTGAATTGAGTGTTAACTGGTAAGACATTACAATGTTTAAAAAGGCCATTTATGTTATCGTAAAATTTATTTTTAATTTTTGGTGATACTAGTTTTTTTAGAATTTGAATTTGAGTTTTGTAAATACTGTCAAGATATGTTTTATAAGTACGACCATAGCTACTAAGGCCATACTGGATGTACGATTCCGCCAACGCATAGTAAAGCATTACCTTCACTTTGAAGGGTAGGCGGTTTTTGAGAATGGTCATAATAGCAAGAAATTGACGAAGTTTATCGCAAACACGTTCTATGTGATAACTCCAGTTAAACTTATCGTCTATAATTACTCCCAGATATGTTTGTTTACTGACAGCATCTATTTGAGGACAGTTACAGTTGGTCACATTAACTGTATGCAAGCAATCATGGTTATGGGCTATTAGGCTCTGTGAGGACAGTTTTTTAATATAGGGAGATCTGATAACCAATAATTTCGTTTTGCTTGCATTAAGTACTAAGCCAGCATCATGACACCACCTTGTCAGAGCATCAAGGTCGTGTTGTAAGCGTTCGCAAGCTAATTGAGGATTTCTATCAGCAATAACAAGGCAAGTGTCATCCGCAAACTGAAAGCATGTACAGTTTGTGATGCAATTACTCATATCATTTACATATGATAAGAAGTGCAAAGGCCCTAATACTGAGCCCTGAGCTGTTCCTTCAGTTACAGCTTTGCGTTCACTACTAGTGTTATTAACTTTTACAGAGAACGTTCGATTTTTTAAATAATTTTTACACCAATTGAGTAATGGACCGCGTACTCCGCAGTCATCCAATTTAGTAACCAGCTGATTATGAATGAGTGTATCAAAAGCACGTGAGAAGTCAATAAAAAGAGCAAGAACATATTTTTTATCATTTAGATGCTTATTAACTTCATCGGTGAATTCTGACAAGAGGTTCGATGTGCTTTTGCCGGCCTGGAAACCGAATTGGTATCGGTTAATTACGTTATGTTGCCTGTAAAATGCATGAATTTGTTCACAAACATACTTTTCAACTATTTTATCAATAGATGAGAGCAGTGTTATTGGACGATAGTTTGAATAATCGTTTTTCTTACCCTTTTTGTGGATTGGCCTTATGCAGCCTAGCTTAAGGTCAGCTGGATATAAACCAGTTTCAATGCTTCGATTAATTAAGTCAGCAATTGGTTTCGATATATAATCACCTATCATTTTAATATCCGAAACTTTAATATTGTCTGGGCCTGGAGCTTTTCTTGAGTTGAGTTGTTTAATGACATTATGAACGCTACTAGCCGAAGCTTTTTTAAACAGCATACTAGAATCCAAGGGCATACGTGTTGCTTCAGGATCTGTAATTTTAATACTACACTTTGGAACGATGTCTTTGACCGCTCTGTCAAAACAATTTGCAAAGTTGTCAGCAATGGTTTTAGTAGTGACCCCTTGTGCATCAAAAGCTCTAAGGATAGCCGTATCAAGTGACAAGGTCACTCTCCCTAGCATTTGATTTAGGATAGTGTACATTTTTTTTACATTTTTAAAATTATCATTAATATATTGCATATAATAATTGTTTCTTCTATTTTCTAATATTTTATGAATTTTATTTCTAATTTTATTATATTCTAATTTAATATTTGAATTTTGTAAATTATTTTTCCAATCACTATATAATTTGTCTCTTTTATCACAAAGCCGGGTGATATTATTATCAATCCAAGGTATAGTAAAACGCTTCGAGTATCTGCTATTCAATTTTCTTACTTTATTATTACTTGCAGACTTTTCTGCTTTATCAAACGCTTCATAAATAAAACTTAGAATATCGTTAGGGGAATTCATACTAGCAGTTTTAGTCCAGTCAACATTTCGAAGTTCCTTGCAAAAAATATCGTAATTAATAGATTTATTTAAAACAGCCTGTATACACTTGGTATCTCGAAACGACTCGTCACTGCAGGTAAAGATAATGCCCCGATGGTCGGCCAGTACGACATCGAGCACCGCTGCGAACGGTTGGAGTGTGGGAAAACGTGCAAATATGTGGTCAATACAAGACTTAGTGATTAAATCCTTTTTAGTTTCAATTCTAGTGTAATCTGTTATTCCACACATCAATCCATGTTCGCTTAGTGTTCTTAAATATGAATCTTTGTATGTCGAACTTTCTTTCAGATTAATGTTCATATCACCAATAAGGAGCAAGTTTTGTTTTAAATCAAACCTAGTCATATGATTAGCTAGCTCAGAAACAAATACATTTTTATTGGTAGACGGTGGCCTATAAATTGCAGAGACAACTGCGTTAAGTGAATCTATTTTTATGTATCCTGTAAGGTTTTCAAATGTCTTAGTTTTTATTTGTTCGATTAGTGTATATTTAATATGATTCCGAACATACATGACAATTCCGCCGCCTTTTCGGTTTGGTCGCAATTGCGAGTACAATTTATAGCCAGGTAAATTATACAAGTTAACAATTTTGTCTGTAATACCCACTTCTGTTAAAATGATAAGGTCTAGTGGATAATTACATGTATGAATGGTTTGTTGTAACTTCGTAAAGTTTTTAATGAGCGATCTGATATTAAAATGTATGCATGATAACTTTATACTGGTTTTTGGAGTTATTTGTTTGAAAAAGTGATTAGTGGAGTTGCAATTGAAGATTTCTTGTACTTTTATATCCATAATTATATCTTACTTACTTAGACTATTAGACAGCAAAGTAAAATATTAAATAAAAGTGCTACCTGAGAGACTGAGAAAGCTATGAAGACTTTACAACGAAGTTGACCCATCTGTTTGTTTTTCGGGTTGAGTTGAACATATTTTTCCTACTTGTTTAATATCCTGCAGTGTACGGATATAATAAATTTTGCTATTACTGAGCTTCCTAGCAAACACTTTGCCATTCTTGCACCATACATATTGACAGGATTTATTTAACAATTGGGTTTTCGCATTATATAGTAGTGTTTTTTGATACTTGGTGAGGGCCTCCCTTATGTAGACGCGGTCATCAGCTTTTTCCTTCGGGACGTTCGGCACTATTTGACCCACTGTAATACAGTGGTCCTTGCTAGCACCTATCCATTGTTGCTGGAGCGACTTCGACTTAAGTTCAACGAGGATGGACCCTGGTTTATCCTTACTTCCTGGTAGTCGGCGTGTTGAAAGTATTTCTCGATCAGCCACCTTCAATTTGTCGGCCACGGTATCCATAACCTTCTCTATGTCCTTAGTGGGTATTTCGGGTAACCCGGCGACTTCCAACGCTGTTGCGAGGGACTGCTGCTCAACTTCTTGGAACCCTTGCTCCAAGACGGTAATGCGTAACTCTAGGTTCTTGTTTTTATTTTGCAGGTCATAATTTTTGTTTTCAAGATCCTTGATTTTGCTGTCTTGCTTTTTAATAGCCTGCTCCATAGATGACAGTTGATCACTGAAGAATTCTAGCGAGTCCTCGAGACTTCTAATTTCCTCGCGGAAAGCCTTCTTTACTTCGCGACTGATGTCCTGAACCAGCTTGTTAGCATCGACTACTGGAGCCATCTCCGTACCTTTAGGATCTTCGTGCTCGTTTTCATCGTCGTCCTCTTCAGGGATTAAGAAGGAAGACCTACGTGAGAGATTTTTAAGACACTCTTCGCAACTCCATTCTATACCAGGCGAATTTTTGAGGGTGTTCAGCTGCTTATTTGATAGCTTTGAACACACGGAATCAGCATGCACAACTTTGTCACACCTACTGCACTCCAGCCCGGGCACCTTTTTGGTAACATTTTTTTTGCATCTAACACACTTCTTAATAACCATAACTAGAAATGAGGGTAGAAATATATTTTTTAGTTGCCAGTACGCGACTGTTCGCTTTTACGATTTGAGACTGACCACTGCACTGCACTGACTGTTAATCGAAGACTTGTTAGTTCTTTGATAACGAGATTACAAATCATTGTTATGATTTAAAGTCAAAGTTCGCTATGGGTTAATTAAAGAGATAAAGCCAATTGTTTCTTTTTTGTTAATGACTTGGTTTGATAAGGAGATGGTTGGATAAAGGGTGAATGGAATTCTACAAGCCCAGTAAGGGGGTTTCCGATGATTCACTTTTGTTTCTTAACATATCAAGTGTGATTTGTAGTCATAGATTCTCATCAGGATAGTCATGGAGTCTACTTGTATATAAATTACTGTTAGAGGTAGAACATTTTTGATTATCTCGGTTTGACCTCCTTTGATCCATATAGGTGAACTTTTCATACTTGCATAATATGCATGTTCATGATTAACAACGTTTAAGCACCACTACTGAAATTATTCCGTATAGTTCATAGGTACTTTTAAGTAGATTTGAGTTGTTTTCCTGGCCTTAGGAAATTAAGTTTTAGAATAAGTTCGGAATATCTGGTGGTTGATATCATTCTTGTTGGATCTTTATATTTTGATTGGAGTTTTTAAATTGAAAATGTAATTATCCCATTTTATATTGTATTTTTCTTGCTGCATTTTTTTTACTTGACTAGATTTTAAAATATTTGTTTTTTTAACTTGTCGTCACCGCTCGGGACACAATGGGCTAATTTAATGTCATTGTCTTTCTGCTATTTTTTCTCATATAATTATGATTAAAGTTATTTCACAAGTTTGTGTAACACTACATCATTTGAATATTTAGATGTTTTCTATCTAGTTCTCCTGTGTATTAATAGATGGCGCTAGTGTCTGTTATCAGTATATTAATAGCCTGCAATATATAATATGTGCTAGATCATCTTACAAGAAACTGGACGGCTAGTACAATCACAGTATATAAATTTATTTATAGCATAGTCTTTGTATACAGAGTTTCTGAGTTGTATTTATTATTTAAAAAAATATTTACTTTTTTCCTAATGAAAACTTTTTGATGCTTCAACACCAACTTAAAACTTGATGTAATAAGTAGTAGGTAGTAGGCTTTCAACCAAATTATAGTTAGCTAATATATACCCAGGTAATGCAAGTGTCTTATCCTTTGATTTAACAGAGATTGCAGACAATGATAACATGCTTTAATCAATCAATTGCTTATTTATTTATAATAGTGTTTTAATTGTCCATCCAGGATTCAAATTTTGGTCCTTGTGGCTCACTGCCGATCCTCAGGTTATTTCCTCGAAATACTGTTACTGTCTTTTTATCGTCCCACTTGGATTGAGCGCTAATCGCCACGCTTGCTCAATGCGGGTTGGTGATTTCAGGCTTTGTAGTCCAGGTTTCCTCAATATCTTCCTCAATATATTTCCCTTCACGTTTTTATCAGCCATTGGTGTCTAAGATATACTTAGAAAGTACATACAAACTTAGAAAAGTTGCATTGGTTTTTGCTTGACCTGGAATCGAATACTCGAGAGGTTGGTTCTCTCATATGTTATTACAAAATTAAAGTGCTGTCACAGCAATTTCGCACCTGCGTCGATCGCTGACACCTGATTAAGGTTTCGCGGACTCGCGCCATCTTCCAACCGCCATAAACATTGGCTCGATAAACCTACTTATAAAATAAACTACACACATTTAATCAAGCAATAAACTAGTAAACAAACAATAGCCATTCAGTATTACGTTGATTATTATGTACCTATGTACGACACAGATTTTCTGATATCACGGTTGGAGTGTTGATAATGTATATGACGTCACCAATTTGTATGGACGTGTGAGAAAGTGGTGGAATTGTTTTAAATGTCGTAGTTTTTGTTGTTGATTGTACGTATTGGAGTTTTATATGTCATCATCTGGCTAGCTTTTTCCTAACTATGTCTAGTCGGCTTTTACTCTAACCGTATGCATCTGAGTGCAGTGTTTTATATGAACTGTATCGTCATCAATTGTTTCTCTTAATCTGTGCTGTGCTTTCTTGGATGGAGTTACTCATTTTGTTTTCTGCTAGATTTTGAAACTGTTTATTTTATTTACTTCCGTCGTCAAAGGATCCCGATTTACGCCCATAGATTCCCTGTCATTTGATATATTAATTACTTTATCGAAGTTACACAGATTTTTCATTTAATAATTTAGGTTATTTTTCTAATTTTCCACTTTTTTGTTTCAGATAACATCTAAAAAAATCCTGCAAGAAACTTTCCAAAATCTTCCTGAAGACTGTTAATTTTTTATTAGATATATAATTATTTTTCACTTAGTAATAAAGACAGTTCGGAGCGGTAACAGTGGAAGATGCGAACCAAGCGAGAGAGAAACAAAAGACGGAATTAGCTATTTATTTATATTAATTAATTAGTGTAATCCATTGTAACTGTTATTATTTCAAGTTATCACTATATACTCTCATAAACGCAAATAACGATATGAATTTTATGTTAAACGCTATATCCGATGCTTAAATCACTATTTATTCAATTTATTTAATCGATACATTATTTAATTAATCACAAGAATATGATAACTATAATAAGAAAATAAGGGTGTGATATAGTCGGTTGAAGCATTTGACGGACCATGGACAATATGGCGTCGAATGTGACCTTGAGAAGCAATAAACAGAGGAAAGATAACCTGATCACGAGGAAGCAGGATAAGTCCCCCGAGAAGACGATCAGGGGGACGAGAGGGGCGTACAGGGGGATTCCGTCTACTTCGAAAAGAACCGAAGATGAGAACGAGACGGGCTCTACGGAAAGACTGGATAGACCAAAGAAATTCATATCACAGAACAAAAGCAACTATGGGTTAGGCAAGAGGCCCGACTTCTCTCTCAAGAACAGGAACGTGCATTTAGCTTCGTCTCGGTATGGACAGGTGAGTTTAATTCAGTTTTTTATTTACTTACAAGTTTTCTTAACTCCGACAAGCAACTAATCATTCAGCTACTACAGTAATATTTTGTACTTATTCGTCAAAATAATCTACGGGCCCGTCTGGTGAAATGCCGGTTAAAAATGCTATTTGCTTATCCCTTATGTGAAATTCTAAAGGGTCCTATTCTAAAACAACGACTCAGACAGCCCTGTTCAATAACATAACAACAGTTGTATTATTTAAAACTATCGTCTAAATCACATAAGAGTTCTAAAAATCTCTAGATAAGTCAATTGTCATAATCGCAATCTCAGAATAAGACGCGTCAATCCTATCCACTTTATGAGCTCAATTGAAATGAAATCCATTCTATTCATAGGCTAACAACCTATCCTTGCACTACAATTTGTTGGACCAGATTTATTTAATGCTTATGATCAATTTGATAATAGCTTCATAGTTGGATTGGTTCCGAAAATTATGTTTAAATTTTATGTCGCTGTATTTATGGTTTTCAAGTTAAGAAGGTTCAAAAACACGACGAAACGCTTCGACAAAAGGTAGTGCCCTTCTTTGCTTTTCTAGTCTTGGCGGTGGCACTACAATGCCCTCAGATTATAGGTATTGAAGAAACCTGTAGTTCTTCAACTTAGTACTTGAGTTTCTTTACATTGCAGTTCCTCAGTTCAAAACGAGGAAGGTTTGCTTTATAACTATATCGTATCCTGGTTGCTTCCTACATCGATTTTCGTAACTAGAAGTCTGGCCTTAAAAAGTCTTTCTCTACGTTTGCTGTGAGCTAAGACTTTCATGATACAAGTCAATGCGCACATAAGCTTAGCAAAACATGAATGAGTGCTAAACTGCCTAGGAACTATAAAAAGTTATGAAAGAAATTGTAGGTATTTATAAAATTACGACTCTTTAGTGCATCGACCGGTCACTGACCTCTTGCATGTCAACCTATTGCAATAACTTCATACTTCTTTTCTAATAAAAACTTTTTAACGAAATATTTTTAGACTGTTTAGTGCATTTTTTTGCATAACTGGGAAATATTGCTTATAGCTATGGTGCGGAAATAAATCCTTACCTGCAGTCTTTTCGCGAGCTTGAACGAGCAACAAGCACGTATCCAAATCTTCATATCTTCTGCAGTTAAGAAGATAATCTATCATTGAATATCCCTGCGAACTTCACTCCACCTGTGATGAGCCTTGATAAGGTCGCTTAAAAGTGTGTTCTTCTTAATTCCTTCCAATTTTCGACCGTCCTAAACTTGCCATTTAGGTCCAATAAATGATAGTTTCTGAAACAACTAAAACCGCAAAACTAAAACATTTTGCAAAATCGAAATCGTAGCTTCTAAAATAATGCAATTCTAATTAAGCGTTAACAAAAGAGCGTAGGAGGACCTCCGCTGGGTCAATTGAGTACCACAGGGTCGCGCGCTTACCAACACGTTGATCAGTTGAGATTTGTCACTCAAGGATCAAACGCGAGGAAAGAAAGAAAGAAAAAATCTTGGCAAAATATCATGGTGCCTCAAAAAAGAATTATTACAGTGTCTGTGATGTTTCGAAGAGTGATTGAAGTGTGATATGGGGAAAGCATTGACAACCCTATGTGATTTCTGCCGGGTATGACATATTCCTTGTTTTAGCGAAGACGATGTCTTGAGGTCATGAGATCAGCAGGTATTATTAGGTTTTGTAGGCTTAGGAATCAGAGTCGGCTCTAAGCATGAAGTTATGTATTTCTGCTTCGAGTTGTCATTTTTTGGATCACCTATATGTTCCTGGCTCTCTAAGATCTTGTAGAAAACTGGTAGTAATTTAAGGGCAAACTGACAACTGCAGCATTGTTAGTCGTTTAGCCAGGTTCAAGATTAGCTACGGCCACAAATACATCTGAATAGCCTAACCAATATTGTCCTCAATCATGCTATCAGTTACTAAAAAATCGATTCTAAAATTGCAAGCAAACATCCTATAGATGTAATAAATCATCGTTTGTCGAAACAATGTTCGCGCCAAACAGAATCGTGTTAATAGTCAATAGATTTAAGACATCTCAAATTAATAGGACAATAACAGACTATTTTTCGTCAGCCTGTGTCTGCGTTTGAGTGATCTCAGAACTAGTTTTCGGAAATATTTTGTTTGGATAGTAATTAGTTGGATTCCGGATACTAAGAGGCCTGATATTCGTTGTATGAAATTCTTGTGTGGTATAAATTGATTTCTTATAGATTTTTTTGTTAAGTCTTAATACTGTCTTTTCTTTTGGAAATAACTTCAAAATATGAGGGTTTAGTTGTCTTTGCTATTGATGCGACTGTGTGAAATATTCGGCATCAATCCGGTCGAATACGGCACAGCAGTAGCAAAGAGGCCGAAAAGTGCCGTCATTCGGCCTCTACTCTGCCGAATTCCTCACCATTCTTCTCCAAACACGATCCTGTCTACACGACCTAGTACAAATTTATTTACGACTAGCCGTTTTCCCGCGGTTTCACCCGCGTCCCGTGGTAACTACTGCGCGTACCGGGATAAAATATAGCCTATCTTACTCGTGGATAATGAAGCTTTCGAATAGTGAAAGAATTTTTAAAAACTGTCCAGTAGTTTTTGAGCCTACTTATTACAACCAAACAAACAAAGTTTTCCTCTTTATAATATTAGTATAGATTGAGCAAACATTGGCCAAGTCTAGTATATTGCGTATTCTTTCCTATTTACTTAAATGTATATACTAGCTGTTTTCCCGCAGTTACACCCGCATCCCGGAAAAACTTCTTCCCTAACCGGGATAAAATATAGCCTATGTTACTCAGAGATAGTGTAGCTTTCCAACAGTGAAAGAATTTTTCACATCAGTTTAGTAGTTTCGGAGCCTTTAGGGTACAAACAGAGAAATGTTTCCTCTTTATTATGTTGCTACAGACTGGTAGTTTTCCTGCGGTTTCACCCGCTTTCAGAAACTCCTCCCCGTACCCGGACAAAATATAACCCACGTTACTCAAGTGTAGTCTAGCTACATCTTTCGTAATAGTTTCGGAGTTTTTAGGGTACAAACAAAGATATAATTCCTCTCTATTATATTCGTATAAAAGTTCAGATTGAGTAAACATTGTCCAAGTCCAGTATATTGCGTATTCTTTCCTATTTACTTAGATATATTTGATATTAAGTTTGTATTAGATGGTCGATTACTTTACGAGTGCTTCTAAAATGTTATTAGGGCACTTGTGTTAAGTCAATATTTTTACCTATTTTAGTATGCAATTTGTTCTTCTATGTTTGTATTGCGATGCAGACAAATAATGTAATAGTAAACTTAATATTTCTTATGTTGATGGTCTTTTGTATATATTTTTTGTTTTGTTATGTATCCTGTTTCGAGATCGCATCGAAACACCGTTCTAGAATTGATTGAGCGATCTTGAAAAGATTCCTGATTTTATAATCGATTGCGCTGACAGTAGGCTTATGTTTTTTGCCGATCCGATAGATGAGAATTTTTGGTGTAGGTAGTTGTAGATTTTTTCATAGATTGCTCGTTATGTAGCATTTCCGCATTAACGACTTGGAACTGCCAGCTTAATACTAGGATATAAAATGTAGTTTTCATGTGAACTTTTGGAATTAGGTCATTGGGTCGGGCGGGGTTTTAGCTCACAAACTTTGCCTGCGCCTGGGTTACAGCCGTTTTGCGGATATGAAAATCCTAGATCTGAAAATCTAGTTAAAGTCCTCAGTTTTTTTTACTTTCCTTTTATTAACAGTGTAGAGTGCTGTTCAAAAGATCATTTATGTCAGTTTTGGAGATAACGCCCCAACATGACAAACTTTAATACAAGTTTCCAAAATATGAACCCTGTTTATAACATTAGATTGGAAATTTTAAAATGAATATTCATTGAGTTGAAGTATTAAAGTGAATGATAAATAATTCAATTAACATGTTCTACATTATTATGATTATTACTGGACATATTAGTTACGTTAAATAATATTTAATTACTTACTCTATTTCTCCTCATTAGTATAATTGTTGCCATAAGGAAGATAATAATCGTTTCTATAGAAATCAAAAATTATTTGATTTTTAATGCTTGAACATCTCAATTTTAACTTCTATTATACTCGTACCTAATGACTTTATTATGAGTTTTGACTCAATATTTTGTTAATACATTTCTTAGAAAAGGCGCCGTGTCTATATATTATAGAGAAAATATCGTTTATTAATACTTAACGACGATGAACAAATAATATTGAAAATATTATTATTAAGTATGTACTTCCCTAATTAATGAGAATGTATAAAACCGTTTTGGGTCAATTAAGTAATTGAATCTGTATTATTGTTTTCCATTAATAGTTCATTTGTACTGAGTAGTACAGAAGCAAAATATAGCTCATTATTATTAAGTCTCTCATTAGTTTGTTTGTATTTCGGGTTTTATTAGATACTGTTTTCCTGCGGTTCACCCTCGTCCCGTTGGCATTACTGCCCGTACCGGGATAAAATATAGCCCATGTTACTCGGGAAGAGTAGTTTCGGAGCCTTAACACAAAAAAAAAAATCTCTATTACATTAGTATTTTATTACACTGAATAGATTATAACATAAGTTCTAGCAATTTCATATTCAGGCCTATAAATTCAACCCTTACAAGTACTACGCCATTAATTTGAATTTCAAGCAGTAGGTATAGATAGTTCAACTCAGATTTGCGCGCGGCCCTATGTGTGCGTCGGCTTGTAAATATACAACTTTCATTCGTGTGACAGTGACGTCGTCCGAGCATGACGTGTTCTCATCGCTTTTTGTTATGGGTACAGTCGTTTACGAAAATGTCTAGTTCTTCACGGAGAAAATGTTTTAAGGAGTCAGGTAGCGTTTCAAAAAAATGAAACAACATTCAAAGCTTTTTATTATTACATTTTACAGTTTATCATTATTTTCTCATACGGCTTTTCAAATTGACATTGACAGTATCTAAGAAATAAATGAAGTGAAATATCTAAGATGAATTAAATACTCCTTACATATTTTCTAGCTCGGGGTACGCGGACAATAAATAAATGTGTGGACTAAGAATGTAAAAGACCTATAATTTAGTATAAAAATGGAAACAAAATGTGTGGGGAATTTTAAAAAATTATATTGCTTCGCATAATGTCGACCAAAATAAGACGGAAATAATGAAACTCATAAATGAACGTTTAAGTCAAATTGATGAAGGGATGTTGGGTAATACTTTTCGACATGTACAAAAGAAAAAAGAAGAATACTATAGACATTTTGACATGGAGTCAGAATTTATAATTAACATTGGTGAAAGTAGCGAATCCGAAAATTCATCATTTGATTTTTCAAGTAGCGATACAGAATCATTATAAATAAATAAACTAAATTACGTAATAACTGTACTTTAAACAGCCGTATACAACCCCTAAATAACTGTATTTGTACCCGACTGTACCTCTTGTCACGCACACAAAGTCACTGTATATGTACAAGGGTTACCCACACATAGGGCAGCGCGCACGACTGAGTTGAACTTACTATACCTACCTAGTTAGGTACGACCGTTCGGCCTAATAGTTCAGGGTCTAGCATAGGTCAACAGCCACCCTATCGCGCCCCAGGGGGTAGAAACGACCTAGGTAATAGATAGGTAGGCAATGACGTCACTATGTACTGGTCTGCGGTCAACGGACTGGTTTACTTCTGGGAAATATGTAGTATGGCTTGCTAACTCTTTTCAACTATATCCTATTATCGTACTATTATTGTAATTGCGAAAAGTTTTGTACGTACGGATGGATTTTTGCCCAATGGATGTTTGTACCAATGGGTGTTATTAGATTTTTATGAAACTTGGTAGTAATAAAGCCTATATGTATGTTTGTCATAATAACATATGCCCAGGCTACTTTAATCTAGGTGAGAGAAGGAGTTCTCTCGGGAAGTGGGTGAAGCTCCTGGCGGAAGCCATGTTCTAGTATTATATTCGTTTGTGTATTAGGGGTAATCTCCGGAATTTGGACGAATTCCAAAAATGCTTCCACACCTTAGCGCTAGGCTATGTTTTCTTTGTACTACATTTCTCGGACAAAAACTAGTTAATATAATAGTATAAAGGTAACTGACGTCCCTATCTTCAGAGAAAAAAGGGGTATGACTGAGTATGACACTAAATTCTGCCTCAGGCAGCGTTTGTGTTCTATTCAAATTGAACATGGCTAGTAGCCGTTTAGATTACTGACTGATAGATTTTTATATAAGTAACGTTTTCTATACTGATGTGATAAAAAGGAAACAATTTTGTATTTGTTTGGTTTTAAACTACTGAACTGATTTGAAAAATTCTGTCCCTGTCGGAAAGCTTAAGCTACACCCTTCACGAGTAACATATGCCATATTCTATCTAAGTGAGGGCAGCAGTTCCCACGGCAGGCGGGTGGAACCGCGGAAAAACGGCTAGTCATACATACTCACAAACAAATACTATCAATGTGGCAATGCTTCCAGTTTTTGGTACTTATCCTGAAGTACACTCTATCAAAAGTGTGCAGCCAACAACTTTACAAATTGTCATTGATATTGTGTACATTTGTACTGTTCGTGTTCGTGTACAATACAGGACATGTTCAGTCAACCGTTGACAATAACAACTTTAATATTTATTCGGCTCACGTTAGGAAATTAAATTGGCATAGACATTTTTATTATTTTCAGTGTATTATTCTTATTTTTTATTTGCATTCCACAATGTATTGCATTTCAAAATGGCTTAGAGCTAAGACAATTGTAGACTCTGTAGGGCACGGCTAATTTACTATTTCTCTTAACTAACCAAATACAGATGACTAATTAGGTTATTTGACATCAAATTCAAAATATTGATATTATGACACATGTTTTATTTAGTGTAATTAATACTAATTACACCTCATTAGGATTGCCATCGACACCCAATTGCAATGCCTGCAAAAGGCCGTTAAGCTGAACCTAAACCTGTATCTAAGAACTGTACAACATTAACATGCAAATAAATATTTTGAGTTTGAGTTTGAAAATTTATTAGAATTCTATTCAAAACAATTTATCTATTAACTGGACCGTACTTTAAAAACAACCAAAATTCACAACAATATTAATCACTTCCTTAACTTTCATTACTAATTTCGCCCTAATTAATTTCCTGGAACAACAAAGAAAAAATACCAAAACAAAACATTCATAGTTCTTTCCAAGTCGGCAAAGGATAGTGACGATTCCCCACGTCATAAGATGACGCATAGATTTACGATGGGTACCTGCAACTGCAGATTGAGTTAATACCTTGCAATAAGTAATAAATGCGCAGTAGGTATAGGTACTATGCGTATTGGGTTTCTTAGAATATGCGTCAGATTTGTATGAAAGTATTGTAATAATGCCTATTTTTTGGAATACGTGGTTTTGGTCAGTTGCATCCTTACTGCCGTTACCAAACCAATATGCGTTATTTTGACTTCTATTAGATATAGGGATTTGAAATGACTTGTGTGGGGCAAATGTATAATTTATCTCTCGTAAGCGAAACACCAACCCGCATTGAGCAAGCGTGGTGATTAATGCTCAATCCTTCCCCGTGTTAGAGGAGGCCTGTGCCCAGCAGTGGGACGATAAAAAGGCTGTAACTGTAAGCGAAACAACAGAAATGCTGAGCTGACCTTTATATATGCTGAGCTGACGACGCAATGATAAGAATGATATTATGGATGGTACAGAAATGAGCTTCAATCGCAAAGGGTTATTTATTACGTATAGATAACAGATGTGAGCTTGACAAAAAAAATTACACAACGAGAATACCTCCTTTTTTATGTCGATGAAAAATGTGCCCTTTGAGGAAATTAGGCGTACTGATTTTAGCCACGTAAACTTCTAAAGTTCAGCGGGTAAATGTTAAGTCTAGTGCGTAAAGGGTGATTTTACGGTACTTGGTGAATACAGGTGATACATAAAAAATATTCACTTATGGTTTCCCATGACACTTCTTCCTGTGTTAGGGAAATAACTCGTGTTGGCTAAAATTGCCTTTTTTAGGCTTCTCAAAATCCTGCTTATAATCACATTAGATAATTTTGCTGTTAGATCGTTTTGTTGTTTAGACACCAAATAATAGAAACGATTAGATAAAATATTGAAAAAAGAAAAAAAACGATAACAATCTGCAGATTTGGAGATAAAATTATTTAATTGTTTATTCTTCTGCTTTTTGTATTTGATACTTTACACGCTTTCTGTTTTTGTCAGCTTATCGGTACAAAGTGGTTCATTCAAATGAACATGGCGATCAAGTGCAATAGTCAACTTCTTATATATATATATATATTCTTATATATAGATAACGATCTTAACCCTTCATAAATTGACGTAACAAACTTGAAAGTTATCACTTACCATAACAATATATAACATGTAAACAGCAGAAGAGTTTGTTCGTTTAGTTAGGCATGCTAATCTCAGAAACTGCTGGCTGGTTATTTATCGAGGAAGACAATTTTTTATCCTGTCGCTACGGCTGGCAGTCGTTAAGGGTGGGTAGTCAGAAGCCAGTAAGTCTGAAACCAGTCTAACCAAGGGATATTGGGTTGCCCGGGTAACTGGGTTGAGGAGGTCCGATAGGCAGTCGCTCCTTGTAAAGCACTGGTACTCAGCTACATCCGGTTAGACTGGAAGCCGAACCCAACATAGTTGGGAAAAAGGCTCGGAGGATGAGGATGAGAATTTTTTATCCTGTTGTACGAGGTAGTTTAGTTAATTGTGGCATGTGAAGCCGCGGGAAGCAGATAGTCATGTTATGTAACATTTTGTAATCGATAAAATAAAACATAAAATCAATTGATTGCAATAAATGTGTTAGGTCGTGGGGAGGACACTTGTTATCTGATTTAGATAATCTAATGATCTTATATGATGTCTTGTTTGTTAGATACAAGCTTCTAGAATTTTAGATTTTCTTAAGTTCTAAAATATTGATAAGTAGACTTGTTTTTGTTCTTTGAACATGACAGTGCCATTTATTTTTAGAATAATAATTTTGGATAGTAGAAAAATATTTTCTAATCTATCACCTAGAGTTTGTACATGAATTTTGAAATTAAACATTTTAGTTTCTTACGACTACCTCTGAGGTTACCTCACTGTGTCAGAAAGAAACTAAGAGATAAACAATAGTTTCTGTTTCTCCAAAAAAGTTAAATATAATTACATTTTCACAGCAAAATCGATAGCACATTAAAAACTTGTCTCATAGCCAATACATATTTGCATAGGAACTTTAAAAAATCCATATAAGATGGTATCAATTTTTATCAAAGCTTAGAAATTATTTGTCCGTCGTAAATGTCGGTTGCATTAGACACTAAAGATATCTCGAAAGCAGTAAAACGTTAATTATCAGTGTCTAATTAGTGTAAACATTATTAAGCCGTAACAACGACCTTTGCTGTCAGTTTGTTATAATAGATAGGAGTTTCAAGTGATTGTTTTCCTGGATATTTTTGGTGCAAGTGATATTATAGGTAAAATAGATGTTTATTTTTATATCAATTTACGGCAGACAAGAAGGTGGAGTGCACTCTTTTTGCATATTGATGTAAAAGGCGATCATATTCTCATTATTTCTGGGATTTTATTTTTGTTCAATATGGTAGCTTTACTCCATCGTCAGCTCATTGTTTCATTAATCTGCTTTTTGCAATGTAAATCTAATCTGGATACATACCAAAAACGTTATAGATTTATTAAACATCTGAATTTACTAACAAACATAATTAACTAAGACATTAGGTTAGACAGCTATTTAACGTGTAGGTGCGCGTACGCACGTTTGCACGGAAGCAATGCGCATGCGTGAGGACTTACACGAGTCTGTGTGTGGTCTGTGCTGGATGGTGTAATTTAGAAATATTTCGACATATAAAGGAATGTTTTAGATTCGTTTGTTTAGTTATTACTAAAGAAAATACTACCAGATTGCTCCATAAAATTTGTCATTGGTTAATGGTTAGGGGATTACCCGGTTCTGCTCTTTTTTTGTAATCTTGTTTTCTCTTATCTTCCTCGCTCGTTTTTTGTCTTTGTCTGTTGAATTATTACACTCTTCCATTATGTCCTTTCGTGTCCCATCTCCCACCCTCCCTCATTCTTTTCCATTCTAGTCCTCCCCCTCTACTTTATTTTTGTCTCATTTCTTTACCACTCTCGCTGTTTTTACTCACATGATATAATACACTTTATTATGTACACGTTCCCCTACCAAACCCAACTTTATTACTTTATATAACATTTTTCCAACAACGCATTTACCTCCATTGTTTATACTGAAACATGTAATGAGACGTTTTACACAGTTCAGGAATGTCGTTACATCATAACGCGATAAGTGATCGATGACGCTTATCATTAGTTAGAGATTACAGCCGTCATAGTTTAAAGGTGGAAACATACTTATGTGTCGCGGCGTGTCGTGACGCGCCAGGAGCAAATCTGTTTCATACATTTAATATGGTTAGAGACTCGGAGGATGGAACGATAGCGGAGATGCCATAAATAGTTAGGCGCCTCCTTACAGTTCAAAGTAACCTCAGGCTAAGCATGATCTTTTAATAGAATTAATGAGGCGTGAGGGTTCCTTGTCAAATCAAAACCAATCGGAAAAATATTTATTGATTGATTGGTTTTGCTTTGAAAATAATGCCAGAGCTAGTAACATTCCTCGTCCCCAAACTGCGCTCTACTACCTTAAGAGATTTTCCGTTATGGCACCTCCGTTAGTCATTTATTCTCCATGGTAAGAGACATATCTGGCGCGTCACAACACGCGACGACACATAAGTATGTTTCCACCTTTATCCTCGGTCCCCCAGACCAGCGTATAAGCGGTGAATGATATAATTATTACTCATTCATTCACAACTGTTTGTTTTGTTCAGTACAGTCGCGCGCTTTTGATAAATTTTTGTGTCTTGTAGACAGGAGTGATGCGTGGACAAATGTTATTAGAAAGCAATAAGAGTGATTTTGAAGTGAAAGTGAAAATTTTTAGTGTTTGGTAGCGTTTGGTTGGTTCGTATTTTTTTTTTGGTGGTCTTTGGTATTTGTTTATTTACTTTTGTAAGAGAATGGTTATTAGGGATATATTAAGATGTTGACTTTTCTAAATTGTTTGATGAACTTTTTTTTAAATTACTAAGTAATATCTGTCATCTCTCAAAGAAAATTAAATTAAAAGGCTAACTTATTAAACTAAATATCTTAAGTACTCTTCAAATTAACTAATATTTATTAACTTTGAACTTATATCTTAGTAACTATTAACTTTGTATCTGACAGCAAATTACATTAAAAGGACAATAACTCGATTGCTTCTGAGAATCTATTTTAGTACATTGTATCTTATCGTAGAGATAATTTATTTTAGTTTTGCTTCTATTTATAAACTCACGTGTATGTCTGGAGATAGAGGCTTTAGCAAAATGATCCAAAATTATAATCTAATCTTGAAACTTTGTCTAGTAAAAAAACATCTATTTAGTCACTTACATCAAGGCTACAAGTGTGAAGGCTAGATGGTTGGTGTTTGTAAAATATTAAATTCTGGTATTGTATATAAACATTATGTACTCCCTTCCCCCTTTCGCCATAAATATTGTATGCCAAGGCATCCTTATATCGCATATTTTTCGAATAAACATCGTAGTTTGGTTCCCTAACTGTAGATTTCAATAACCGATCCGTTTTTTGCTATGGAGGATTGAACTTAGACATTAGCTACATATAAATTATGTCAAATTTCAATCTCTTATCAAAAGAAGGATGGATCGGGTATTGAATTCCGTCGTAAAACAATTTATAGACAACTTATCCTGGACCTGTAGCAAATTAGACATCAATATTCATCAACATGAGCGGAATAGTTTTATGATAATGAGACAGTTTTTGGTAAAGATTATTGCTCTGACTGATTTGTAAGATCGCGTCAAACCATTAAAAGTCTGACAGACAGGAAACTATACCACATATTTTCCTGACATTAAATTGCTATTAGTACAGTTACGTTCTGATTTATTCTCATACTTATCATAATATTATCATCAGTTTTTTCTCAGTAATTTGACGTCCTATAAATTCATAGCTTTGAATTTACTATATTTGTATAAAAACATCAAATATGTGATTTATACACTAAAAAACACTATGCGCGTGCGCAGTAGTAGTTTGTTCATACGTTTTGACTGTAATCTGTGGAAGTCACTAGTAGCCAACTTCAGACAAGCAAACCAAATCGAAAAGAACTTTATTTTAATCCAGCTGTTTGCGTTTCAACCCGCGTCCTGTGGGAACTACTTCCCGGATTAAAAAAAAAATTGAAAAATTGGTCCAGGCATTGTTGAGTTATGCGCTTTTTCGATTAATTTTATATTAAAACAGTCTTTAATCAAAAATATTTAATTTAACAAGTCCTTTTGCCTACGTTTACAGATGACATCAGGGCTGCACAGCCACGGACATCAGATCTCCCAGCCGCCAGGACATCATCTGGAGTCAGCCACCGTCCTCCCAGCCAAGGAGAAGACCGTGCACGGGAAAGAGAAGACCTTCAAGGTAGACTATCAGATCAGCTCTATTTTTATTGTTTTTTTTTTGTATGATATTGGTGGCATTGTAAAGAGACAAAGGAAAAGTTGCAAACATAAACATTATGTATGTCGTGTGGACAGAAAAATACACACAAAAAGAGGTACAAAATGTTTGCCACACCTCATTTCGAATATCAATTTAGGTAAAACCTTAAAAAAAAAACTTTATTTTGAATTTCGCACTACCAGTCGAAGCATTCACCTCAAAAAACTGCCATGATTTGTATTTTCCGAAGTAATTTAATAAATTTTTAAATCAATTAAAATCACCAAAAAAGTGCAAATAATGTCAAGTTGTATAATGTTATCCTCTTTTGACAATAGGTAGTGGTTATTTACGGAAAAGGATGTGAAAAGCCAAACCATAATCATTTTGTTATATCCTGCTTTGATGGGACATATTGGAATATAAATAATGCAGTTGTAATTGGTTCGTTTGGGCATAGTTAACAGTTTCTCCCGGTCCTTAAATAATTTATAATGTGAGTTTCAAAGTACTCAGCAGTTTTTGTGTCAATGTAGTACCTCTACTTAAACTTATTCAGCACAGTTGTAAAATGGATAGGCAAATAACCAGTAGACTAGACGTTGCGAAAGGGGCGAGTAAGCAGGATCGCATTTGGCGTTCCGTATTGAATATACCATGGGATAAAGTTGTGAGTATTCTTATAAAGATTGGAAAATCCTTGTCCATACCAATATAAACACGTGAAAGATTGATTGTATGGATGTTTTTTAATCTATCACGCAAAAACAGCAAGGATTTTGATGTATCATTAATTTGGTCTAAACAGCAAATTAACATGTAAGCTATCTTTTAAAGAAGTATTTGTTACGGGAGGCTGGCATACCACGAGCACTAACCAGTAGTAAATAAGACATATTTCTAAAAGACATTGCGTCAAAATAATAAAAAATAAAAAGTTTTATTTGACCGACAAAAGGTGAACATGATAGGAGAAACTCGTGGGTCTAGAAAAAACTGTCTCAATCATCTTTTAACATAACATCTTGACCCTTGTTCCCAGGTGGTGGTCGGCAGTGAGGTGGGCGTGATGAAGGCACCTCTAGTGGGCCCCCGGCCGTACAACGCGCTCGCCATCATACATACGCAGCAGAGTAACACCTTCGATATGCTGAATTCGCTCACCACTAGTGTTGTAAGTACCATATCATAAAATATTTTACAAACCTCTCTTGCCCGTGCTGAACCCTGCTGAATAACTAACGAAGCTCTGGTGACCAACTGGGGGCGCTATAACCACCATACAGCATCAAGTGGTATATTAAATGCTCGAAGAGCCTATCTTTGAGTTAAAACTATTCCTATCTGTGGTCTCCAACATGTGACAAGCTTTGCACATACTCACCGCGCAGCACGCATGCATAGCATGTTGGTGGAGGCAGCATAGTCCTACTGTCTTTCGACTGTCACAACGACCTTGGCGAGTCAATGTGTTATTGAAAATCTGTGTTCAGCATAGATAAAAATTCTCGCGTACTCAAGCTATATTCTTGGCTCGTATCTAATTGGAAGTTTTGTAGTTCACATAAAGTTGATTATGCTATGTTTTAAAAAGTCGTTTCCCTTCCTTGACGGTATAAATTGAGCCCTAGTATATTATGAATCTCACTCTTCCGAGAATGAAAAATGAAATGACCATGAATATGTTATCTTAATGATGTGATTGAAGCCAGTTAGGTGAAGTAAATGGCTTGCTTTATGGTTTAACTGTCCGGTTAACTTTGTTGTAATCTTTAACTTTTACGTTAGGAATACACGTGTCTACTAATAGAACAATTTTGATATAGTAAATAGTGTATAACGCTTGATTACACAGATTATCCAAAACACGATATCCGGGGGAGTCTTGTATGAGGATGTTTTGGTTTCAAAAGACTTGATAAATCTCTATTGTTATCATTTAATTGATGTGTTTCTATCATCATCATTTATTTATATTTGTTATTGTCGTGACTAGTAACATGCGCGTCTTACGATTATTGGATTATGCAGATTACAATCCCCGTTACAACAATGATTATACCGAATCACAAGAATCAATGAACCAGTACCAAAAAACTGTTATCGACAAACAATGACACGCCCATTTTTAGAAGTAAATATGACTTCATCATTTTAATCCAATACTTCCGCGAAACTGCAAATCCTTTCTTTGAAATTGGCGATGTTTCAAAAGAAAGTTTAAAAACACTCGTCATATTGTTTTTGATAAGAGATATCTAAATGCTATCGATAGTCATCTTCGTGTATTTTTCCAAATACATGTATTTTCTGATCAAGTGTTTTTCTGAGAGGATTGGCTTTGGATGATAACTTTATTTTGTCATCATATACAAAAACACACTGGTACTCAGCTACATCCGGTTAGACTGGAAGCCGACCCCAACATTGTTGGGAAAAGGCTCGGAGGATGAGGATGGATGATACAAAAACACACATAGTAGTTTTTTTGTGCAGACTATTTTAGATCAAGCCAACCAGTACTGCTAATGATAATTTTATTAGTATTGAAGCATTATAAAATCTGTACTAGACTGTAAAAGGGGTAAGGAGAGTGCCCTTATTTCTTTTATAAATTAATAGATTTATTAAAGGACACTAAGCTAAGTATATCTTAGACACCAACGGCTGACGAAAAGGTGAAGGAAAACATCTTGAGTAAACCTGGACTATATAGTCTGAAATCACCAACCCGCATTGAGCAAGCGTGGTGATTAATGCTCAATCCTTCTCCGTGTGAGAGGAGGCCTGTGCCCAGCAGTGGGACGATAAAAAGGCTGTAACAGTAACTAAGCTAATGTATGTTGCTACTTTCTATACAAATTAGTAACCCAAGTCAAAACAAACAGTTACCTCTAAACAAGATTTTGATGACTATTACATACTACTGATATCATTCGTCATCGTTCCTTGTAATCTATACTGCAATATACCTGACATTTGACGCACCTGTCATCAGATATCTTGTATCTATGCATTTCTAAGACAAACACTATTGATAAATGACGCATTATTAGTCATTCAAATTATCGATAAGGGGGACAAAAGATTTGGTGCATGTAGGTAGTGGACATTCAAGTACTTTGATCTTTACAACAAAATCAATCACTTAACTTGAATGTCATAAATTGGTTCAATGGTTAGGTAAATAATATTATAATGGACGTATATAAAACCCCTATTTGGGGGAGGTGTCTGCCTTGGCCTCTATCCAGCAGTGGACGTTTTAGACTATCCTCCCCACTCAGAGACATTTAATGATTACTTAAGTCACTCCTTAGTGTCGGAATGTCATACAAATCCTTCACTAAGGAATGGCTTAAGTAACCATTGAATGTCTCTGAGTGGGGAGGTGAACCCCATTTTTTTTGGGAAATTGAAATCCTCCCTTTTCGAATCTCTATGCAACTACTACGCAAAGGTTGGCCGTAAGAGAACCCAATTCTAGGTTCAGTAGTAGGTACATAAACTTTCTGTATTTTTTGTTTCTCATATCAAGTGTGCAATAAAAACAATAATAATATTTTTGAGATCGGTCAGACACTACATTTATGTACATACCTTTTGCCTGTCTCTACGTTTGTTTAGGATAAAACACTGTCCGAATACTCGAATATAATACTCGATGTAAAGTAGGCCGTTTTATCTAATGCTATCTCTATCAATTCAACGTGTATTGTGACGACAGAAAATCTACACTTTAATGTTCTAGAATGAGTTTGTTGATAGATGTTGTCATGAGCCTATTGAGATTTTAATCAATGAAATTATCAAGTAGTAACATGGTTTATAAGTATTTTCCCTACTAGTTACGCGAAACCTCACAAGTGCTCAGAGTACATACTTCAAATAGCGACTTTTGGCTAGTGTTACGTGATAATTTTTAAACATTATGTAATTTGTTTCTCTACAGTCGCTCAGCATGTAATACCACTATGGATGTCGCTGACAATGAATGTCGTCGATGTGTCGTTTTAGTTACTAACCAGTGCACTGCAGTTTTCGCCTATAACTTTGCAACTGTGAAGTTGGCTACTAATGACTTCATGCTAGTCGAAGTCTACGAACGAAACGCCATTGCGTATACGCAGGGTGTTAAATGACTAACTTCAGAGCGGCAAATATCTTTACCCAAGACTTTCGGTTCAATATTATTTACTTTCTTGCCTTCTATATTTAATTTAACACCTTTTTCCTACATTTTCCAGGCTAGTCAACCAGTAGTAGGAGTGGGTGTTGGCGTAGGCGGTTTTCATCGGCGCAGTTCCGGTCAGGGAGCTCTCTGCGACCCTGAGCTGGATGACAGCGGCAACAAGCTGGTGGCCAGGCTCGAAGACGACGCTTTTATCTCCGAACAGGATCTGGTAAGAAATTTGGAAGTTTCTAGAAGCCAAGAGTAAGGGGGAAGTGGGTGGGGGAAGACTTTTGGAAGTTGAGGGGATAAGAGTATTCTAGAATTAGATGTAAGTGGTTTCCAATACAGTTCAGGGTATGCTCTGAGACCTTAGAACATGGAGATGTTTTTTCCAAATTACTTGTAGTTGTAACGTTTTTAGTTTAAGTGGCAATGCCCCCAAATGTTTAAGCAGGTATAGTAGAAGAGGGATACATTTTTGGGGTTCTGTCTAGTAATTAATATGAAACATGGAAAAAATAACGAAATCTTGCAGTTTGTATCAAGGAAAGACTATGAATTCTTTAACTTTCAGGAAGAGAACATCGAGATAGCAACGGCAACGGAGAAGCGAATATCAAAGACTGATGCGTCCGGAGAAGATCAGCCGCAGGAACCACAGAATGGTAATATTTTATTTATCAGCATTTGTCCATTTGCCATTTAAAGTCTATAACATCTCTAGGATTAGAATTTGTTTGAAAAGAGGGTAACCAGAGTCTCTTTTGCACCTGCTGAATATCCACTATTTGATGTTTTACCTCTGATTTGTTATTAATTGATTGACTACTGCATCTCACAAGTGGTTTAAAAAAGTTTAAAATCGACGAATGGTTAACTGATGAAAGTTACAGCTTCCTACATATTTATAGACAGTTATAATGGTTATAGACCTTCTTCTTTCTCCTGCCCAGTTCCCTTTATAGACTAATGAGTTTTTGGGTAAGTTTAACAAAATATAACGTTCATTGTTTTGGTTTCCAGGCCTGGTGTACGGTCCTATCTACGAGCTGGAGAAGTTGGAGCAGAAGGACAAGCAGAAGGAGGATAAGGAGGACGAGGAGGAACCCATCGGAGTCTCGCCTTGTGGCAGGTACGTTGGAAAATATCAAGTAAACTTGAGTAACTGCTTCTCCATAGCGTAGTGAAGCTGTGGTGCGGGAGGAAACCGACTGATATCAACCAATTGGATTGATTTTATGAGAGTATCAGCTTTTGTACAATGTAATTGGTTTTGTATTTATTCGTTTTTCCGCACCGCAGTTTATTCTTGCTTCTGGGGACAAGTAGTCTTAAGAAGTTTGAAAGTGAATCTCTCCGCACAGAGATACACTATTTAAGTGAGCGGAGACGAGATGTTTAAATAACGAAATTCTATTGGTTGTTTGAAAAATTTCCTGCTCCACTCCGTTCTAGTGGAGCTTTGGCCTTAATTAAATAAATAATACGCTGAAATTATTGTAACCTTTTGGTGTGATGCTTCCAGGTTCTTCAAGTACGACAAGGAGGTGGGTCGGGGCTCGTTCAAGACTGTGTACCACGGCCTCGACACGCAGACTGGAGTTGCTGTTGCTTGGTGTGAACTATTGGTGAGTTTTTGTCAGTAATGTTTATTAATATTATAAGTGAAGAGTCGTCTGCTTGAACACACTGTTATCAGGAACTGTTAACTGAACTGTTGTGTTGTTAAATTGATTTCAGTGTTATGTAGCACATCTATCGAGGAAGGCCATACGCTACTATTTTTCTTAATAAATAAAAAGAATTTTACGAGATGCAGTGAAACTGTGGCAAACAGCTAGAGCTTACATATGTTTTCGTTCAAAGCATGAAAACATATCCACATTGGATATATTTCTGCAAATATTTACAAACTACATAGACTGCTTGCTTTGCGTGTTACAAGAGCTGCAATAAATATTTGGTTTGCTTTATGTTTTCAGGAGAAAAAGCTAAACAAAACGGAGCGACTCCGGTTTCGAGAAGAAGCTGACATGCTGAAGAAGTTACAGCATCCCAACATCGTGCGGTTCTACAACTACTGGGAGGGAACTGTCGCTAAGAAGAAGAATATCGTGCTCATTACTGAGCTTATGCTTAGTGGGACGCTTAAAGCGTAAGTACGAAGCACGGTTTCACAGGTTACCAATAAAGTGTCAGTTAGTTATCTGCCAGATATACCTGGCTTATAACTTCTGCCAAATATTGCTATCCGAGACTTGTGTAGTTAGCTAATTGCAGAATACAAGATGTTACAGAGTCTAGATATGATTTCGTCTGTTATTCCTTTTTTCTATTTTTGTCTCTTCGTTTTCTCCTTCCACTTTCTTGAAGCAGACCAAAGAGAAATTAGAAGGATTACATCCTCTAAAAATCCTTCTATTTTATTTATTTCAAGTAGAAGAGTTATGAAACATAATTATGTATATATTTTTTTTAATTCACAAAATCTCTGAGTAACGTTGTTATTTGTATATTGTGGTTTCCAGTTATCTCCGACGGTTCAAGCGCATCAACCCGAAAGTGCTGAAGTCGTGGTGTCGACAGATATTGAAGGGGTTGAACTTTCTTCACTCGAGAACTCCGCCTATTATACACAGGTACTCCACTGATCATATTTTACATTTCGAAATAAAGAAAATAAATTCCATTGCTTGTATGTACATTTAAGTTCAACTAAACGTACGAAATAAGGATAAGGTTTTTTTTCGTTACTGAATGAATGTTGCGACTCGGCGCAGAAAGTAAACGTCGCACAGTGTGAGAATCTCGCAATCTAGGGGGATTTAATTCCAAATTGAATTAATTAAAATATACAAGTTAAAAAATAATATTTCTTGGTTTACAAATAAATAAAAATACTTAAATAGTGAGAGAAAATAAAGTTTTATTTGAAAAAATGCGATATGAATAAATTTTGATATTTTATTCACTATTTCCACTTTCGGCCTCATTTACGGTGGGTACAGAAAGCAATTTTAGGACATCAGGATCTAAAGGACTCCGTTTTCTCTTCATTATAAGTCCCAAGCTATGAATATATATGAATCTGATGATATGAGAAGTCTGTTAAGTAGGTCGGTATTGGTGTCTATTCGTGTCGTGTTTCTAGTGAAGAATTCCCTGTATCTTCGGGTTTGTGCCTCCTCTGATAACTGGCCAATCGGCAAAATACACGAAGCTATGACATCCCGGACATTAAATAAGACTTTGTGCACACTAACTGGCATGTTATACCATGAGTGTTCCCTAAGATACAAGTTTCTGGTTTCTTCTGTGTAACTATTGAAGGAATCCAAATCGACTGTAAAACCCGACCCGAGAGTATGATATGAAACCTAAAATGATATGAAACCTCGTTATTAATTCTAAATTTACCCCAGTAATATCAGCACTACCATCATGCTTAATGCTTCATCGGCCGACACAGTTACTTGAACGCTATCGCTAAGAATTTTTTTCGTACGCTTTTCATGATAGAACCTCTCTTAGGTGAACTCATAGAAAGTTCTTTTACGATAGCTGCAGAGTCCCTTTTACCCGCTTTTCGAAGGTTACATTCATGTGCAATCGCTATTTCTTCAGGGCTAGTAGACGATATTAGATTCTGAACTTTGCGTTTTTTTGGTTTTATCGCAACATTCTACAAAAAAATTATGTGGTCTTCCTTGTGAGTGGCCAGATGTAGATGGTATTTCATTTAAAACATTATCTGGTAATTTAATGCATTCATTCAACCAAGTAACATTCTTGTTTAAAAAGCGTTCGCGATATCTAACGCTTGCTGTCCATTTTTCGTTAAGTTTGTTACAGAACTTTCTTTAAAAAAACTCAATTTCATTAACAGCACCTTCCGAAAACTGTACTTGAGGGTAATTACCTATTATAAATGCAAAAATAGCATTAATTCGCTCCTCTTTCGCATTTGAGGTCCAAATATCAAAAATTTGTTTTTTTGTAATTTCGGCGGTCATTCTGGAAACCGAAAAAAAATGTTTGACGGTCGCACAAAATCGCAAGTTTTGTAAATTGTTCTCAAAAGTTAAGATTCTAAGCTATAAACTGAAACAATAGAAACACCGGGATATTGAGAGCATTTTTTTCTACACGCCTTTTATTTTGCATATCATCTCTAAAAAATGCTTAATTTAACTGTGCTTTTAAATCATGTCATTAGATCAATGTTTAACTATTACTTACATAAAATACACAATAACTTACCTTGAAAGATGTACAGAATGCAATAATAAACAAATAAATAAGACTATGCATTAATTTGATCAGTAATCTCAAGTGAAGATGACACCTTAATTTTGTTGTTCGTGTTGTAAAGTTGCAACGATTATTGTCTTACCACTTTAACATTTTTTTATAATTTTTTTAAAGTACCTACAAGAATTTCTAATATGTAGCTATGACAAATGGGGTCTTAGGTATAAATAGGATATAACTATATTATATATTATTAGAATTTATATTTTGATTTAAATCCCCCTAGATTGCGAGATTCCTTCACTGTGCGTCGGGAGCCAAAGCTCAATGGCACTTGCACTCAATCTTTCTCTTCCTTGGTATTATCGGTTTTAAGTGGCCGAATCTGGGAGGACTAGTGCGAGTGTGGGCCCAGATCAGTATTTTCTCTCTTGTTTACCTCTCCGTTTGTTTAGTTTTCAATTCACAAAAATTCCTTTTAAAAAAATGTGCCTTTTATTTGAATTGAACGCTATTTCTTTATAACCCTTTCGTGCAATTTACAGAGATCTGAAGTGCGACAACATCTTCATCACGGGCACGACGGGCAGCGTGAAGATCGGAGACCTCGGCCTCGCCACGCTCAAGAACAGGAGCTTCGCCAAGTCTGTCATAGGTAACTCCTTATATATTATATACTGCATTCGATAGCGCTTTTTCACCTGCGTCCCTTGCGGTTAGATAACTTGTAGTAACTATGGGAAATGTCAACCATAATGTACCTAGAAATCGTTAATTTTCTCTTTTAAGACACAGTGTACAATAATAATGGTGTTAGTATGACCTGTAAACCTGGACTATATAGTCTGAAATCACCAACCCGCATTGAGCAAGCGTGGTGATTAATGCTCAATTCTTTTCCGTGTGATCCTCTCACACGGAAGCGATGGCCTGTGCCCAGCAGTGGGACGATAGAAAGGCTGAACTGTAACTGTAGTATGAATGACACGCGACACAATAGGGCGCGTACGATGCGGTAGCTCGCTATAGCCGCCAGGTCTGACCGCCTGGAGTCGGCGCGGCCCTGTGCTTTGGACGCGGTCACAGGCGCCTTCAATGCATGCTAGCATATTGCGGGCTTCCTAACACAAACAAGTCACGGTAGTCTATATTCAGCTGTAGACGGTTTTGATAATGATGTTATTTACAAAGGAACTGTTTTACATATCCATCTTCCATATATTTCCCCAGGCACCCCGGAGTTCATGGCGCCGGAGATGTACGAGGAGCACTACGACGAGTCGGTGGACGTGTACGCGTTCGGCATGTGCATGCTGGAGATGGCCACGGGCGAGTACCCCTACAGCGAGTGCTCCGGGCCCGCGCAGATATACAAGAAGGTCGTCTCGGTTAGTATAAGTCATTTTTTCTACACAACTTTCAATAGTAAGCAAATTCGCAGACAGATAAGTTATTGAAATGGAGTTCCTTGCCGGCTCTTCTCCAAGAGACCAACTTTTTGGAACCGTGTAACTAGTGTGACGATTCATAAGAGCCTGCAAAAGCTTATTTTTGAATAAAACCATTTGACTTTGAAATTCACCATAAAGGGTAACTATGCAACAGATACTTTACTCATTAGATAATTTCCAATACCTACTGCTCTAAGTTCGCTCTGTTGAGTCGCACGAACGAAACGATTACTATCCGCTATCTATCATGGTCTGCTGACAACCAATTGATAAATTAATAGCAGCCCAATCCATCCAGAACATACTAAAATAATTTTGGGTTGCAATTCCTACCATAGACGCTAGACATCTGAATTGTTAGATATTCTAGTCACAAACATATGTCAGATTTATTTAAATTGTTCCAAAGTCCCTTTCTAACGATACAAAATGTATTTGATATTTCTAATGGTAAAATTTGTGTTTTCCATAGGGTGTAAAACCTCAGAGTTTGGAGAAGGTCACCATCACGGAGGTGCGAGATATCATCGAGTCCTGCATCAAGCCTAATAAAACAGACAGGTAAACATACTTATGTACTACTATTCAATATTTCAAAAATAATAAAAAGTTACACAATATTTTCTACACATTTCTATACAAATGTATAAAGAGTTCATGATTTCAAAAACATTTCATATTTTTTTCGCAAAAAAGTATTAATGTCGAAGAAAAAGTAAAATCATTATTACATTTCTTTAGATATTATAAGTGTTAATAAAATTGAAAAATATCTTTGGTAATTCATAAACTCACTTCGAAAATGCAAATTTAAAAATTTAACTTCTAGAAAATAAAGCCCAAATTTCTATGCTTATAATCTCCCCTATAGTGCTACATGGGCTAGGCTGAGGTAATTCTATTTAATTCAGTGTTTATAATAATTGCTTTACATATTCATAAAAATGGCTAAATTGCGCCAAAATACCTTTTATTCATGTTATTCTAGATTAAGCTTAGCTTCATTGCGTTAATGTGACAATAATAAACGTAATATTAATTTACATATTTGTGTAGAAAATTCTAGATATTTCAGTATATACCTAAATGTTTTTCTTGTTCACAAAACTTTATATTGTGTGCTTCTGTGATTATTGTTATATTTTGTGTAGGTACCTTATAATCGTTAGTAGCTTTATATGTAAAATTCTTGTTTCTCTATGTGTGTGTTAACTATTGTAACTTAGATTAAACACAACCAAAAATTACCAATTCTCATACAAACCTTCCGGTTTTCTACATAATATTTTGGTCGTAAATTTTACTCAATGTGTCCTTTTCAATAATGTTATTGAATAACTGTTTCTTAGTAGGTATTTATAGACTTGACCCACCATAGGTAAATTATAGTATCCATTCATTTTATATTTACCTCCCCCACTGAGAGACATTTAATGGTTACTTAAGCCATTCCTTAGTGAAGGATTTGTATGACATTCCGATACTAAGGAGTGACTTAAGTAATCATAGACCGTCTTACCACAAAAACTTTTAAACGTCAGTTTATGCCTTGTCTAAAAAAATGTCAAATTATGACGTTGACATATGGTTCATTTTGCAGCCAAAATTTTATTAGACAAGTGTAAAACAGGGTTTAAAGTTTTTGTAGTAAGGCCCTAAGTGTCTCTGAGTGGGGAGGTTAGTGTGTTGATAGACAAATTAGCAAAGTGATTCCTTCTCTATACCCTCGATTTGTAGGCACTTACCTAAAGATAAGAAATCTTGATATAACTTTTTATTTAAAAACTTTAAAAAAATAAGTACGAAAATAACAATTGCTTAATTTTACCGTTATTGTAAACAGAAGTTTATTTGTGTCAAAAGTCCTATCAAGTGATGATTCCCTTCAGTTAAACGCCTATTCAAATGGAGTCAACCTACGTTATGACATAACAGAAAGAACATTAAAAACATACCATTTTCTTCCCAACATCAGGCCGAAAGTGAAAGACCTGCTAAACCACGAGTTCTTCGGCGAGGACATCGGGCTCCGGCTGGAGATCGTGGGCCGTGACCTCGTCACCTCCTCCGACATCACCAAGATACAGTTCCGGTTGAAGATCATCGATCCTAAGAAACGGTTAGTTGCTAACTAGTTACTAATACAGTAAAATTAAATTCTTTCTTAAATGTATGCTGTGATAAGTCTGTTGGAAAGCCAACATAAAATTTAGCTTTACCGCCCTTGCGTAATATTTAAATGGCATGGTAGTAAAATCTGTTAAATAATATTGTGCTTTTTGGTGCATTACTTCTGGCGGTTTAAACCATGTAAACTACCAGTAGTTTAAAAACATTCAATGTTGGTTTCAAGATTTTCCATAAACTGCATAATAAGTTAGTCCGTTCGAAAGGCAACAGTCTAGAATGTGGTCGACGATATTTAAAAGTTTTAGGAAAACCTACTTAATTGTTTTATGGCCTTCAAATAGTTTATCTGCAGGGTGGTCGATCTCATTTTTGGACTGACTGTAACGCATACTTATTTACTTCTTAAAACCAAGCAAATTTTCTAACGATTAGCTTCGTCCATCAGGTCCTACACCCACAAAGAGAACGAAGCGATCCAATTCGAGTACGACATGGAGAACGATGACTGCGAGGAGGTCGCCAACGACATGGCCAAGGTCGGCCTCATCATGGAGGAGGACGCCAGGATCGTCACCAAGCTGCTCAAGTCACAGCTCATCAGTCTTAACAGGTCAGTTCATTTATAAGGATTAATGATAGGCTCAGAAGATACTAGAATTTGTACAAGTGTCGGCAATATAGGTAGGTGTAACAGAGACAGACGGATGATGAAATAACATCCATATGCCATATGTACATTGTACATGCAGGAAAGGTTATTTCTGAAAGCGGCTTACAGAAAAGGCTTATTAAAAAAAATTGGGTTCCATAATTTATCTTAAGTTGTTTGTGATCAGCGCGTATGGTATCTTCAAATCAAATCGTTTATGTTCATACAAGACCATCGAAAATAAAAGTAGTCAATACGGTAGTAGATAATTTAGGGACACACACACAGAGTTATGAAGTGTGGAAACACTATGGAAGCGCCAAATCGACATAAATGAATAAGAATTAATGATTGACTAAAAGCTTATCTTATTATTCCGCAGTCAAGACTTGTATGCGCCGGCGCTGAAAAGCAGCGAGATAAATGTTGTCAAAGATACTATGGAACAAACTTGTGGATTGCACTATGGGCTAGTTTACACACTTTTTACTTCTAAACTATTATTTATTTACGGCCAGTTTCTTCATCAAAAGTTAAAGTTAAAGTAATGTCTAAAGTTAAAGGAACGGTCAAATACGTTTTTTCAAGGCTAAAGTGACAGCAAAACTAATAGAAAAATTGAATTTGACCGTTACTTTTACTTTAGACATTACTTTGACTTTTACTTTGGCTTTAACTTTTGATGAAGAAACTGGCTGTTAGAGGTTACTTTGATTTGGAAGTATTAACCTTATTTTGATCGTATTTAGTTCAGGTTTGAAAGTATTTGTAGTAGATACGTATCAATATAAAGTGGATTTCGCTGACACTGTATTAAATTAGTGATTTGAAATAGGTAGATTATAAAAGTAAAATTTGTAAAACATTCGTAACAACTTGTATCTTTGCCGTTAGAACTGCTGTCAACTCTTTCAATCGCTTTTACAAATAGATAGATAGATACTCTTTATTATACACACCGATAAAATTCAACAAGAACAAAACAATAAATTTTGAAATCGGTGACACAATGGGCGGTCTTATCGCTAAAAGCGATCTCTTACAGACAACCTTTGGATGGATTTTAGGGAAAGAAATGACTTTCAGACCCAATATAGCGCTGCGGAACCGTATCCCAAAAATCTAATCAATTGTTACTAGGTCCAATGCACACAGACAATGGGCGTTTATAATGCCCCATTGTTGTTATAACGCGCCTCTTAGATCCTAGACGTGATAATTATGATGATCCAGATAGATGTCTAAGCTTTTTGACCTTTAATATTTGGTCGACAGACAACAAAGCAAGCATCAAATCATGCAAACAGCTACCGATATTTTGTCTCGCTGACGCAAAGTTAGTTTCTTCGGTGTGTCTGTCTATGGCAGCGTAGCTCTTAAACTCTTTTTATTTTTCTTTGTCAACTCGCCGTTGAAAGAAAAAATAAAAAGAGTTTATATGAATTAAAATTGGTACAAAATTACATTTATTCTGCCTGTCGAACTTATCGCTACTACACAGACATTGGTGATTTAATCTTGACAAATTTGACAAATTGACAAATTCAAATTAAATCAGTTTGTGGTTCAGTAGTTCATTTGAACCTGAAAAGTAAAAAAGAATGATAAGGCTAAATTGTCAAAACAAATAATAATATTTATAAGCCTCTAGGCCGAAAAACTGATGAACCAATTAAATCGATAAAAAAAGGATGTACGCACGATATGTAAATACTCAGTGCCCTACATTCTTCGCGCGTAGAAATCACGCTAAGGACGTACGCGGTGCATGCATGCGGTTGCAAGCACGCAATGTTAATGGAATGTAAAGATTCCATCACGCTTCTAATTATCTTGTCGTTACTTTTGTTTGTTTGTGGGAAAGTGTTAAAAGAACAATTTATAAATTACAGCCATCAACAATTAGAGCCATTTATTCTAACTTGGCTGCAATACGGCACTTTTTGAATGTCAAAATTTAGGGAAGACTGCCCCCAAAACTCCTCTCAAACTTCGCTATTTCTTATTTCTTCTGTAGTGAATTGTGGATTATGCCTAGTCCAGAAATATTGAAGCTACTTTTTTTTGCTATATTTTCGTCACTATTATTATTTCAACCAAAGGCATTAAAGTTTAACCTACAATTTAGCAATTATAAAACAAGTAGTTAATTTCATAGTTGATAGCAATCAAAACGATCACGCTGTAAGCCTGAAATTAGCCCAAAGGGAAATAAATAATTATGAACCAATTATTCAACATTTTAAGACGTGTTAATAAAATTATTGAAAATAGGTTTAATGTTAATTTTGTAGTATCTGACATATACAGATTTAATGTTCGCTACTTCTCATTTGACTGAACACACAAAGTTAAAAAAATGAAATTACACTTCTTACCAAAATTTACGACCCGCCCAAAAATACTCCCAACAAATCTCATACATAGAAATAAAAATCGATAAAAAAAGCAAAACTATTCACAAATACGATAGATATATAATTCTTGCTAAGCGTATAATCGTGAAATGGCATTGAAAGCGACCGATTATTCGGAGACATCGGCTCAGAGACGAACGAACGCTCGTCACGCGATACTGAGGAATCCAGCTGACAGTTTGTACCATTTATTTAGTAGACATTTACATTAAAAAATAGGAAAAGTGAGAACTTTTTTGTTTTACCAGACTTGGCTATCGATAAATGTATGAATAATGGTTCTATTTTTCGTGTAGCGAACTTACGAATGTCTGGTACAAAATCCCTAAAAGTGATTATCCTTCTTTGCGGTTCGCAGTGACTTCCACTCCAATGTACCAAATTCCAAATTACCTATTGGGTCAGTTTTCGTAATTATTGAAAAATATCTGTTTAATTTACTTTAGTTAAGCAAAGAGCTGAAGTGTTAGCAGCTACCAGAAGATTCATAACGTTCATTTGCATAATGATATCTAAAAAAAAATTGTTTTAGGCGTGCCTAATTTTTTTGCTCTCAAGTGTTAACATATGAAATCATTCATGTTGTCATTTCTTAATATGGATGTTAGATCAGCGGTCATTGGTTGGCCCAAATCCAGCAATAGGCGGTCTTTTGACTCGATTTAATGACGTCATTGCATATTTTCTTTATTTATCGATATACTGCACTCATATCTACGTCAATTAGTAATTCGTTATCTGCTGAAAGACACGTAAAAAGGTTAATAAAATAATCATTATCTCATCAAGTGCAATATTTTGTACCGATATGTGTTATCTAGTACTTTCTTCGTCACGCCCAATTTCAATGTTACACAAGGAAAACCACAAATATATTATCCTATACATATTTTTACGTTTGTTTGATAAAAGCTTCCGCATTTAGTGTTTTCCCCTAATTTATTTTTAGTTTCTCGCCAGTTTTAATAATATCCAAATATATTTTTACGTAGAGAAAACAAGCATTTCCTCTGATCAGTTTAAATTGTGCAAAACAACACTTTCTGAACATCAAAATTTACAGAAGACCTACCCTTCACGTCATTTCGTAACTGACCCATTTTTATTGCTTCCGAGTGTACTATCTAATACTATTTTAGAATCCAATCGTTGAGTATGTATGATTGGCTCTCTCTGAACAAACGCACGCACCATTGCATCTTGTAATTACTATGACGCAATTATGTACTACTAACGCCTATGTTTATGTATGAACTTGAATTGTTTATCTGAGCTAATATTAAAGATATTGTTGACTGTCTGTCTGTCTGCAGTTCAATGCTGCATTTAAAATGTACGCTGTGAAATGGTAATGTTGATAATACAGAGTAACTGTAATGTGTAATTTTATTAAAGCCATACATAGGAAGTGAAAAATGATTACTGGGATTATTTATAAGATATGTTAAAACAAAAATACATACATATTTTATGCAAAATTCGTCATTCATACACACTTTTTGTTTGGATTTGTTATTTTGGAGGTTCATCATTTATACCTGCTTATTTTTTATAACTTATTATTTCGAAATTAACAGCCTTGAAAAAGTACATATACTAAAATACATACAAAATACTATAATCAAAGGGGAGTGGTTATTGACTCTTGGCACTACATACACACAAAATTCTTTCGCCCGGCCTTCTGATATGCGTCTGACATTACAACGTGACCGATCTACATCATACTTATCAAATTAATATGCGATTACATACAATGATAAGCGATAGATTTCCTAAAGTTAGATAGCCTAATTAATATTAAAACGTGCTTGTGTGTTTGTACACTTTCACGGTCAATCGTCTTAACTTATGCAGATGTTTAGTACGTGCATAGTTTTCATTTCGTAATCATTATCAGCCCTTTTATAGTCCCACTGCTGGGCACATGCCTCCTCTCACACAGAGAAAATTAGATAATAATACTAGATAGTTAGATAGTTCATTTAAACTCACTTTATTTATTCCTTTAAATCAGGCAACTTAGGTCCATAAAAATACTTAAAATCTGTACATATGAAGATCATAGGTACAATACTATAAATACATACAAAATAATAAACTTAAACTACTGCACACGCATCGTCGGCGTCGTGTTTCGCTGACTGGTGTCACGTAGCCGGCCATGAAACTGACGGAATGTGCAATAATAGAGTATTACTCAAATGTCAAGATCAGGGACGCCGGAAGAGTATACAATAGTTTTCAACTGGATAGTAAGCTAATGGGCAGCTGATCTATAATTTCCCAATTTTAAGGTGTGGTCTACTCGGTCCATATATTGCTCCTATCTTATAAAATGTACCACTTGAATAACATACTAGCCGTTTTGAGGCGGTTTCATCCGCGTCCTCAGGGGAACTACTGCCAATAACGGGATAAAATATAGCTCATGTTACACGGAAAGAGTGTAGCTTTCCTACTGAGAATTTTTAAAATCGGTTTAGTAGTTTCGGAGTCTTTTGGGGTACAAATAAACAAACAAATGTTTTCCTCTTTATGATGTCAGTAAAGGTGGAATGCGGCTCTAGTGCCTTCAAACTTCCGTTCAGCACTATCTCTAGACTAAATACTTTGCAAAGGTATTTGCAACTCAGATAACTGTAACCCAATATTTTTCAGCATATTCAAACTAACACGGCCGTTAAATTAAAACAGAAAAGGTCCACAGTTGAAAGATAAGCATTTCATTCAAGGCTGAGATTATTTATCAGTAGTATATTTATGCAAAGGTCGCCGTAAATATTGTGGGAATATCATTATTTATTCCAAAAATAGAGACGATGGTAGATAATTTCTATTACGAGTTAGGTTCGGGTAACATAAGTATAGCAATTTAGGACCAAAGTTAGAAAGACCTTTATGTCTTGAAATGGTCACGAAAACTTTGCTGACAATATTTTTTTGTGGAAATACCCAAATTATTCCTCTAAAAAGGAGCGTACTTAGGGAAAATTAATGCTTTTTTATTCGCATTCGTAACAAATTCATATCTACCTGCACCTACACAACGGAAAGTCTAGATATGTAAAATGCCTAAAATTATTAGCTCAGACTCAGTACTCAAGGTCCCTCAGACAGTGATTGACTGGCATTTCATTAAGGGTACACTCGATGTCAACGCCACCACGCGAAAGAAAGCCAATGCACTGTGAAACCGGTCTTACCACTCGTAAAACGCAGTTTTATAATTTTTTTACGATTCAAATACAGTTCCTTTGCCTGTTTTACCTTTACAAGTTTATCAAATCAAAAAAATATATGTAGTTGATTTTTTTTTGCCGTATCCGGATGTGTGTCATAGGCCATCCCACGCTTATCTCTCGGTGAACGGATAATGATACTTATAACTTATTATTTGTTTATACTAATTTCGTTATTTGTGTGGCAGACGCCGGCGCGCGTCACAATGCTTGCACGTTTCGTTCGCACATCGCATTATCATTGTTTTGCGAACACTATCAGTGATTAGTTCACGTTTTTAAGTGCATTTTTATTAATTAATAGTAGTAATTTCGTGATAATATTATAGTACCGGTGTTTGTGCATTTTTTTATTATTTAAAAGTTTAGTGAAAGTGGTTTTTTGTGCTTTTTGTGAAAGTGATAGGAATGATGGATTAAAGTGAGTTTGCATTTTAATTTTTAGGTCCGTTATTTGTCGAATAGTCTAGAATTATTTGGAGTTAAATCTGATAGTATTTTAGTGGAATATGTTCTTGAGAAAATACAGCCGAGAAATTAAAGTTTAATAATTCTTTGTTGTCGGCCGGTTCATTGATCTCGAAAGTAAATAAGAATGCTAGTATGAGAGATTCACACTCACGCACAATCACATGAGTTGTGATACAATATGCTTAAGTATTATACCTAATAGCGAGTGAAATTTTAAATTTTTTAGAAGAGTCACAGATACCAAATATTTCTGAAAAACAAACTCATTGTAAATAACGGTGACTTTAGTGGGGAAATCAAATCGCAAAAAAACTTATGGTCAGTGGGTCGTCTTAGGGGCGGAGTTGTAGGAGTTGGAGTATACGCTTAGGGGCACTATGAGCAGCAAAGAAAACAAAAAAAAAATCGAAAAAAAAATTTTTTCGGACTTTTCTTTTTCGAAAACTTGCCGATTTTTTTTGCAGAATCGGTTTGACCTTGCCTGCAGTAACCATTTACGATCTGAGAAGCATGGTCCTAAGACGCACCGTTTCCGAGTTATGGGCCATTTTCATTTTTCGTATTTTTAGAAAATGGTTTATATTTCCAAAATGGTAGCTCAGATGAGATTGTTTTCGGGAAAGAAATTGTTGCTCCACTCGAAACCCATGATATCGTGTAGATAAAGTAGGATTATGTGAGGACCTAATATTCTATCGTCTTAAAACTTTGTTATTCTCGTAACCATGGTAACGGTATCCAAGTACGGAGTGACCTCGCGTGCGACTATTTCAGTTTTCAGTACTAATACGGCTCGGTTCAGCTTAATTGGGCCGGTTTCCTTTTATAAAGGTTATTTATTGCTAATTATATGCTCTTTATGTACTGTTTATTATTTTGTGATCGAATTTTTGGTACTTAACTATTTTGTTTTTCTTATATTGTGGTGGTCGTGGTTTATTTTCGAAATTTTAATTTTAATTTTGAAGAGTAAAGTTTTAAATCTTTTTAAATTAATAACTGTCAAAATTAATTTGCTTGCTATGGCGGTAAAAGTTCTGTTTTCAAGTAAAAGTGATTGTCTTTTTAAATTAAGTAATTGAAGTGATTTCAATTAATAATGTGCTAAGTGTAAATGGATTGTGATCAGCTGTTTTTATAACACGATAGCGATATGTCGGTAATATTTCTCGGAATTAAATCGAATGAGGATGAAATAAACTTTTATTTCATTACAATCTTTTCCTTCCCGTTTTAAAGCCGTTTATTATATGTTTTGTTCGTCTCACATTTGATAATTGTCTTGTGATTTTTAACATAAGATTTACGCTTTTAAATTGATATACTTTCTCTCATATAATAACTGTTGATTACAAAGTTACTTCTCAGCGAAATATAACTACCTATTGTATTTTTTTTTATATATAAAATAAGCTCAAAAAAATGTTATGTGATAATGTTGTAAATTCAACCATACCATATAAATTTTAATAGGATTAAATAATGAGCCTTGCCAATTTGATCAACTGAATCAACATTCTTTGTCATCAAAAACTAGGTATTGATCGGCTATCGTATACTATAAAATATGAAAACTGTCGATAAACGCAACATGTAAATTTTTACGATTTCCGCAACCCTTAAATGTTAAGTTTGCACGCTCATAGCGTAAACATCTATGGCCTTACTACAAAAACTTAAACACCTGTTTTACACTTGTCTAAAAAATTTGTGGCTGCAAAATGAACCATATGTCAACGTCATAATCTGACATTTTTTTAGACAACTCTTAAACTGACGTTTAAACGTTTTTGTGGTAAGGCGGCTATACTTTACCTCAAATATATTTCGTACTAGTGTTAACCCGCGGTTTCGTTCGTATTTACCCGTCAGCTATCTACGATATGCTAGTGTAAGTCCTATCAAAATAGATAGATATATATACTCTTTATTATGTACATCAATTCAAATACAACAACAAGAAACGAACCTAAAGATTTTAAAGGGATATAAGGGAGATACGTCCATCTTTTTTACTAAGAAAATAAATTCGTTATATGTAGGTACCATGCTGTTTAGGTATACATCCAGGGTGGATGGACACTCCAGTTTTATTTAAACATGGCACTTTATTTAACTTTAAAAATTGCTCAAAATACGAGCAATAGATAATTCAAAAAGTAACCCAACTATTTCACCAAAAAGTTTTCCACCGGTAAAGATATCAGACCTAGAGTCGGGACATGTTTGAATCTTTACACTTTTGATGTATTTACTTATTTTTATTATTGTAGTCTATAGTAGTTTTGGTGTAGACGACATTACAATACATATTTACTTCAGTATCCTAGTATACTTGAAAGTTGAAGTTTTATTTATTTAGTCAAGTAGGTATCCTAGTATAGGTACTTAAAATGTTTTACTTATCCATTTCTTTTTGTTCTCAGAGAGCGCAGCGAGAAGAAAGCGCAGATGCTGTTCAACCAAGAAGTGATCATCGAGCAGAACAGGCAACAGCTTTACGAGCAGCAGTTAAGGCAGGTCAGTTACACATGTTAGGGCAGGTTAGGGTTAAACTTCAGTTAACCAGTGTTAACAGTGTATGTAAAGCAATGCGGCTCACCACCTACTAATGTGGGAAAATGTTCAACATTTGTTCACTTCTGTAATCATAAATAAATAAAAATAACGTGTTAGGGCAGGTAAGGGTTAAAAGTCAGTTAACTTAGTGCTATGTATGACCTCAGGTGAAACGAGCATGTAAAATCATGTGCACTGTTCGTATTTGCTTGAAAAAGGTAAAATAAACGTACAACAACATACTTATCTTACAATCCCATCGATTTATATTTTTATGTCTTAGTTCAAAAATGATATGTTAATTTATTTAAAGTAGCTGTGTATGCGTGGCGTGGAAAAATGAGAACAGTCAGGGATATCATATAACAGCGAAAGAAAAGTAGTGACATATTGACTAATGTTCATAGCTACAAGCCATTCATTACACAATCTTACTCTTAGCCTAATCTTTTTATTTGTTATCATAAAAAATGGCGTTTTTGTAATTATCATGTTGTAAAAATTTTCAACTATGTACTCTACGTCATACTGAAACTGAGCTTTAGATCCATACTAGCTGTTCCCCGCGGTTTAACCCGCGTCCCGACTGGGTTTTTTATATTAAACAAAAAGTATCCTATGTTCATTCTAGTACCACCAAGAATATGTGTACAAAGTTTAATGATCTAAGTAGTTTTTGCGTGGAAGCGTAGCAAACAAACGGACTTTCGCATTTATAGTTGGAAGGTAAAATTCTCAAAGGTTATTTCTTGTTTGTCTCCGCAGATGAAGATGATACAGAACCAGCAGCAAGCGGGCCCCGTGGACCAGGTGAAGGCCGGACTCCTCAACGGAGTCGGACCCCAGCCTCTGGCAGGCGTACAGTGAGTTTACTGAGTTATTCAATCTAATATAATTGTGAGAGTAGCTTAATTATATCTCCTGTGGTAGATGATTTGAGTAAGAGCTGCGAAAGCTATAAAAAAAATGTACCTGTGAGATGTTTATCTCTTTCTGTTTTTATGTAAATTCTAAGGCTTACACATGTACCTACTCGACGATTTTATGTCATCCACAAGCTATTCTCTAACGAAGTTCCTCAGACTCAGCCACCTCAAAAGCGCAGAAGTTTTTGAAAAACTAATATTATCCACTCAGTGGTATCCCTGAAAGAATTTTCAAGAATTTTACTCTGTTTGGGTGAAGTCTGGTCCATATATGATTAATAGATATATGCAGGTCCTACAGGTACATCGTATGACTTAACTTGCAGACTAGACCCGCAATCCCAGCTCCTGCAATGCCAGCAGCAACTGCTGCACCAGCAGTTCCAACAGCTGAACAACGAGGATGCAGCCATGAAGCTGCTGCAGCAGAACTTCATGCAGGCCAGGATCTCCCCCTCCATGGCCACCGACCAGCAGATCTTGCAGAATAAGGTGTTTCTCGAACAGAATTTGAAGCAACAGGTATGTTTAATATACCTAGTAATTTCAACAGACAACTTAAAACCGAAAGTCTAAACACTAGACTTTTTAATGCTCAAGCTTTCAGCCCATAAATAACTCGATAAAACTTTCTAATCTGGAAAAAAAGGATCCAGTTTATTCGATTGATCATAGCTGTGTATTATGTATTGCAACATAGACCAACGCGAGGCTCTTCAAGTCACATAAAAGTTATGATCATTATTCTTCTGTGTGTATATAAGTTTCTTAAAAAGTCTTGTTTGCTGTCCATTCCAGGTAATGATGGAGCAGAATCTCATCAACCAGCAAATGCTGGAACAGTCAGTCCAAGGCCAGGTCCTCATGGAGCAGCAGGTACAACAGAATCTTCTAGAACAAACCCCCTCACAGGCGCAGCTGCAGCCGAACTTACTCAACCAGCAGTTAACCGCAGAAATTAACAACCAAAACCAGGTTTTACAGCAACAAATTATTCAGCAACAACAGACTATAATAGCCCAACAAGCAGCCGCCATACAGCAGAAACAGTTCGAAGAACAGCTCACAGCTCAGGACAACATGATGTCCGTCCCGCAGAATCTCGTCACGGGCCAAATGCTCGACCCCTCGCTACAGAACCTACAGAATATACTCGCTCAGATCATACAGAGGCCGGACACGCTACAGTCTAGGAAGGAGTCAGAATCTGAAACGCAATCCCAACAACCACAGCAACAGCAGCAACAACAAATGACACAACAACCAAACGAGAACCTCGAAATGCAACAGAACCAAGAGCAGGAAGCGTTGCAGCAACAAATGCAGAATCTAATAGGCTCGCAGCGGCAGCAACAGAATGTGAACTTTCATCAAAGTCAACAGTTTGCCCAGCCGACGTTACAACAACTGGCTGTTGATCCAACATTCCTCGCGCAACAGCAACAAGTAGCGCAAGCCCAACAACAGGTCGCTCAAGCGCAACAACAGCTCGACATGCAGAAACAAGTGTTGACGCAACAACAGCTGGTACTACAGCAACAGATAATAGGCCAGCAACAGCTACAGATGCCTGGACAGACACTCTCTCCGCAACACTTCAGGCATTTCCAACAACAACAACAATATCTAGCTCAGCAGGAACTACAACTTCAAACCCAACAGAACATAATCACACAGAACTGGGCGATGCTGCTGCAAAAACAGCAATTAATGGATCAGCAACAGCAGAAGGTGGAAGAGATCCTTCGGTCGCAACGGCCGATGTACCAGCGGCAGGGGTCAGAACAGAGTCAGATCAGTTCGGCAGACGTACACGATCAGCAACAAGTAATTATGCCGGACCAGTACGGACAGAAACCTCAGCTGCAGCAGCAGATGTCGGTCGACCAGATGCATTACAACAAACAGAGGTCTGATGACCACTACCACCAGCTTACCACGATGCAGGGCCAGTCACTCCCGCATAACATGCAGATGCAGCAGAACTTCAGCGTGGTGCAACAAAACGAGAGGCAGATATCTAGTCATGAAGGCACTCCCGTGCAGAATTATACTGCCAATCCGTTGCAAATGTACCAGCAAGCGCAGAGCCAGCCTGTGCAAATGATGCCGAATGTGTACCAGTCCAATCAAATGGAGTCTTCCATACCGTCGTCTGTCGCTGCTTCCATGCCTCAACAGATGCCGCAAACTGTCCAAGATCCGATGCCGCAGATGTCAGTTCCACAGTCAATACCGCAGTCGATGTCGTCGGTGCCGCAATCGATGCCCCAGTCAGTGCCACAAGCGGTGCACGCTGTGCCTCAGCCGGTGCACTCTGTGCCTCAGCCGATGCACTCGGTGCCGCAAACGGTGCAGTCGATACCGCAGCCTGTACAATCAGTCCCTCAGCCGTCAACGCTGTCGCATACAATACAACAACAACCGCAACCGGTGCAGTCTATTCCACAACCTGTGTCCGGTCAGGTGCAACAACAGATACAGCCCATGCAACAACAGATGCAAACGTTGCCCTCGCAAGTTCAGCAGATGCCGCAGCCGGTGCAATCGCTCCCTCAGCCGTTACCCCCTCAACCTATGCAGCAAATTCCTCAAACGCAGCAGATGCAGATGCAACAAGACTTGGTGCAACAGCCGCAGCAGCTGAACTTGCCTTCGGAGCAGGTGGAGAATGGGTACCAGAGCAATGGGGGACAGAAGGAGCAGTTCCACACGCCTCTGACGGAGTTCCCCAACAACCATGCTGAGGCTATCCGCCAGCCTGAACTTAGCTCCGTTGAGGAGAAGCAGGGGGAGGCCCAGCAACAAGAAGGTCAGTTATCACCTTTTTAAAATTTTATCTTGTTTTTCACAATAGTTAATCTTCATAACGATAAGCCATTCTCAATTACGAAGAAATGTGTTCATATTTGTAGACAGTAAATATGTAATTGAGAAAATATCATTGATTTTCCGATTAAGTTTGTATGTCTCAGGACATATTTCCTGAAAATGGACTGTATTGCAAATGCAGACTACATAACTAGAAAACGTATGAATAATTCGTCGATTTAAAAACAATTACATATTTATGTTCTAATGTAAATGTAAATATATCTCTAATGAAACAAAAATTCCATAATATTGTTCCATTTATTTATTTGACAATTTTCATTTGCATTTCCAGCGGGTACAGCAATATCTTCTCCGATAACGGGCGAGAAAAAGTCCCGGGGTTCGAAGAAGCGCTCCCGGGAGAAGGACAAGTTGCCCAAACTGACTGTCCTGGAGGTCAACGAGGCAGCCACGGTGGTGGAGTGTCAACTGGAGTCCAAGTCCAAGACTGTCACCTTCAAGTTCGATGTCACTGATGTTAATCCTGAGGAGATCGCTAGTAATCTGGTAAGTCGGCTTACTAGAGATGTTTTTGTATGTATAAATGCAATGTAAAATGTAGGTTGGGTTTTGTAATGTAGTATAAATAAATGTAATCGGGTAAAAAAATTATAAAAATATACAGAAAGTATATACACTTTTAGTTCTCGCTAAGCTTTCTGAGTTCGGTTATATCGCGTTTCCAAGAGAACTCTTCAAAAGTCTGGGATAAAAACTATCCTATATTCTTTTTCAAGGTCAACTCTATCTCTGTACCAAATTTTATTAAAATCAGTTAAGTGGTTTAGACGTGAAATCGTAACAGACAGACAGAGTTACTTTCGCATTTAAAATATTAGTAGGGATGGAATGGACGCGCAGAAACCATTTTTAGGTACGGAGACGCGTCAGTAGTAATTTTTGGTTGTATTTTAATTTTTATTCCATTAAGTTTCTGTTTTTTGTGTATTTAACGCAAAAAAGTACACACAATTATTTTCCCCAATTTTATCGGCCCCTCAAACGATCTTAAACTAAAAAAAAATGTCTCTATTACTTCCCCAGGTATCAAATAACCTACTACCGGAATGGCAGAGCGCGACGTTCATGGAGCTGATCAAGGACATCGTGAGCCAGCTGCTCAGCAACCCCGGCGTCACGCCCGTGCTCAACCCTGCCCACCACTCCGCGCTCAGGCTCAATATCGATAAGGTAACATAATTCATTCATAAAGTATTTGGAAATACATCTGTGCCAATATTATAAAGCTTAGAAAGAAGACGGATCACAATCCATACAAAATTGCCCCACGTCCTATAACAATGTGACGTATCTCAAAAAAAAGATAAAAATGTTTAAAAAAATATGGCATACTCTCCAATTCATTTTTTTTACACCTTCATACGAAAAAAATGCTTTAAAAATTGTTCAGGCGCTGTTATGAAAACATCGTTCATGGGACTATTTATGGACTATTTTATTAAATTATTTTTTTGTTTGATAGGGTATACCTCACAGTTGGTCCCATAATCATCAGGTCAGGATCTGATAATGGAAACCCTGAGAAATCCAGGGCAACTTTTGAAAGTTGTAGCCCAGTGTATAAGCCCAAACACGAGGCAGTTCACATATTCAGTTGTCCAGTTCCCTCGCCCTTCTCTGGTCGCCATTATCAAGTCAGCTTCAAACCTTCACTGTTGCATATTGTTATAAAACGTACACCTTATAGTCAAGTTTTTATCCTGCGCATGCCTACAACTTTCAAAAGTTGCCCTGGATTTCTCAGGGTTTCCATCATCAGATCCTGACCTGATGATTATGGGACCATCTGTGAGGTATACCCTATCAAAACAAAAAATAATTTAATAAAATAGTCCATAAATAGTCCCATGAACGATGTTTTTATAACGGCGCCTGAACAATTTTTAAAGCATTTTTTTCATATGAAGGTGTAAAAAAAATGAATAGGAGAGTATGCCATATTTTTTTAAACATTTTTATCTTTTTTTTGAGATACGTCACATTGTTATAGGACGTGGGGCAATTTTGATCCGTCTTCTTTGTTTGAACGTGCTAATCTCAGGAAGTAACTACACCGATTTAAAAAATACTTTCAGTGTTATATAGCCCATTTATCAAGCAAAACAATATACTACTTACTTTTTATCTGGGTGCGCCGAGTAGTTCCTTAGTAAGCAGCTGGCGGAAGCTACATACAACATTAGGATATAGCTCGTCTAAGCTTTCCACTACCGCATTTACGCACACAAGCTTTACAATATAATCTCAAAATGTAGTAGTTCATTAGTACTTTAAGTAGGGACTTTCATATCAACACATACAGGCTCTATTATAACCTTTATACTAATATTCCAGACTGACTACGACTCAGAAACAACAGAACGTGAGGAAAACCTAACAGACTCGAACCAGGACAACTCAGAATGTACCACTCCCACCGCCAGCCACGACAATATCGCCGCCGAGCTGGCCTACGACTCCGCTGAGCCCGAGCCCGCCCCAGCCCCGGCTCCGGCCCCAGCCCCGGCGCCGGCTATACCTTCACATGTGGATACTGTGGCGCGGAAGATTAGCACTGCTTCTTCTATAGGTATGTATGATAAGACTGAAGATTTATTTTTGCGGGAAATGAGGGTAGCAATATTATTTTTGCTTGACATTCAGTTTACCGTCTAAAATCTATCATTTTGATGCGGGTTGTTCGAAAGAGATACCGCGGTCCTGGTACATACGCGGCCTACGACGGAACACGACGGTTTTTAGTCAGTAAGAGTCTGACACTCCCTCACCGCTGCTAACCCACAGCGGGAGGGGTCATTTGATCATTTTTGACGTCGTTAAATAAAAATCTATCATTTCCATATACACCATCTATGTACTTTGATCAGTTTATTGTGTGTCTCGCGTTATATACGACCTATTCTTTCGATTTATTTATTTATAGCTCTTGTACAATGTACATTGTTACCTTATCACGCAAATCAATTTAATACAACTTGTTCTTGTAGTAATAACATCCAAATATTCTTAGTATTTCATGTCATTACTGTTTCTACAACCAGGTTCCAATCAATCAGACGGCGGATCAATGGCGCCGGAACGCTCCGGCAGCACAGAGTCACAGAACGGCGAGAAGAAACAATCCAAGCCCACTCGCAAGATATCCAGATTTCTAGTCAGCCCCGTCGTCGACCGCGGGGAAAACGTTCCCGAGGACAAACCTGCTCCCGAGCCCAGCGAACCGAAGGAACCGCCCAAGGAACCGCTTAAAGAACCAGCTAAAGAACCGCCCCGGGAACCACAAGTCAATGGCCTCCCGGAAAAGGAAGCTCCCCCCACTCTACCCCCACAAGAATATGTTCCTACTCACCAGTATTCCGTACCAGCACAGATACAGCCACCCGTAGACTTAAGACCTGAGATCCAACCTGTCGAGCGACCTGTCGAAAGACCTGTAGAACGACCCATCGAGGTCCCTCAAGAAGTCCCTGTAACGGTCACCATGGTACCTGCTCCTATAGTGTCCAACATCCAGAGTATACCACAAGTACCTGTGCAGAATATCATCAATCCTATGCTAGCCGCTTCGAACCTGCAACCAAACTTAACAACACCTTTACAAATTGCGACTGATACGCCGTTATTGGGGCTGAGTCAAGTGGGGACTCCGATGGGGGTGGGTGGGGATCTGGGGCTGAATATGGGGCTGGGGCAGGTGGGGCTGGGCATGTCGACGCAGCAGACGTTGACTCCAACGCCGGGGGTGACGGATGCTATGCCTAATGCTGAGAATATACAAAGGATGCTGTTGAAACAGAATATTATGAAGTGAGTACCTATTTAAATACATTCTATTTTAACAACATTCTATGTATTTGGAAAAATACATAATGTCAGATTTTCATGTCATTCAGCGATTAGGAGTGTTTTCAACTCTCGCATCTTAACTTCCAACTTGATTCACTGATCTCAACAGTTTTTTATCTATTGTAATCGGACTGATTTGTGAATATAAATTATGGAGAGATTTCATTTAAATGGTGTTGCCTACATTTACAGTTTTACTTAAAAATCTTTTATTTTCTCGGTACAGCCAGCAACAAAACCTATCGGGGCCTAACCTTTTGGGTTTATTGAACCAGCAACCGTACCCACAACCAGACCTCGGCCTACACAACACCATACTCAATAATGCTCAACCAGGTATGTCTATATAATATAATCTAAAATGTTTGTGTGTTTAAACTGTTTTTCTTTTCATTTAGAACGTTTTTGATGTTCATTAATATGTGTTACACTGTTCTGTTTCTTTTCTTAAATACTTTCTTTTAAATGGCTGCATCAAAAGTTATACAGTCGAAATAATGGTTTACGAAATGAAATTAAGATATATATCCAAGTTCATATCAATTTTAATGAAGTTTTGAAATAAAAATAACTAGGAATGGGAATGAAAGCTACCAGTTAAAGCTTTAAAAAATCAGTTTGATGCAGCTAATCGTTTGTGTTTAATTTAGAATCATTTCAATTAGTTGTAACACTACTTACTCTGTGTTCCCTTGAATGATTTGTTTTTAAATAATGTCTCACTCTCTACAAATGGTTTCACGTAAAAAGATCGAATAAAAGCAGTTGTATCGATAATAGATATCGACATTTCGAATCATTTTACGTACACTTCAAACCAGAATTAGAGACCCATGTTTTTCTTTTTCTTTTTTGTTCTATACAACAAAAATATTCCGTTTATGCACGATCTATATATCCTACGTACACAGTCGGCCGTATTTTTAAGATATCTTCTAAATTGTCCGAATTTATAGAAATTCTAGATTACAGACTAGAATTTATTATGATGATGAATTTATAGACTGTAAAACTCAAGTTCTGTTGAAAGTAGCTAAAAATCCATTGGACGACTGTGTAGCGTAGTTTCAGTGTGTGTTTATCCGTAATTTTGGGTACGTAAATCGCTCAATTTTCTTTTATGTATAATTTTGAATATATAGCAAAATATTAATTTACCGTCTTTAAGCAAGTTTCCGTAGAGACAATCAAATACAATTAGTTCGGAATTCGCAATTTTCTGTAACCACCGATATATAGGTACATATGATCCACTTTGTCGAAAAACCGTTTGAAAATGTCGAAACGATAGTTTACTTAGTTTACTTGTTTTGACATTTTCAAACGATTTTTCAACTATGTTGGGGCATATGTCTTTGGTTGACGGTGTATGTATACTTGTAGTTCAATTTCAAACCAATACAAACAAATATATACCTTTTCCTGGTAAAGTACATAACATTTTCATTGATAAATGAGCGATTTACTCACCCCCCCCCCCCCCACCCTGCACCGGTGTGACTAACCGTGTCGTGACGTCAGCGCCGATGATGGCCGCCCGGCTGCCGGCGCAGTATCCGCAGCAGAAGTACTACCAGCCGATGCTCGCCAACGATTTCATTGGTAACTTATATGCTGCTTACTTTTCTCTTTTAGTTTTCTTAAGTCTGTTTTTGTGGATATCCCTGAAAATTCTAGCCTTTGGCCGAGTGTCTATAGAGATTCTTGGCGATTCTTCTCCATAAAACCACTTCTTGGAAGCTGGAAACTCGCTAGACTATTAAAAAATTGCATTTGAGATCCCCTTGTTTGCAAGAATTCTTAACTTGCATTTAAGCTGTAAAAAAATAAAAAAGACATGATTTTTATTGATTTCATGACGTTGAACAGAATAACTTTACTTACAAACCGTTTGTATATGTAATTTTGAAATATTCGTTTTGTAACTAATTCTATATGGCTATATACTATATTACAAGAAATCCCACATCACGCTAGCTACGTGACTACTAGGGGATGTACGCAAAAACGGGTATTAGTCTTCCTCTTTCTATGTGAAACATCTAATAGCACTTCCAAGGAGTACGATATATTTTTTTGACCCCTGATTTGTAGTTATTGATATTACTCTAGATCTGTGATGGCTATTTTCTTTTTAATTACTTTCTAATCTCTCCCTGTGCTACTAGATGTTTTACAAGCCAAGCTTATTGTGAAGTCCTATGTTTGTGTGTTGTGTGTTTGAGAGTGGAATTGATAATTTTACGTTGAAGAAATGGAGTTATTCAAGCGACTATGCGACTGTCGAGATTTATTTCAGTTACTGTATGTTTATTTTGTTGTTAAATATCGTTGCACCTTTTTATATGTTGGCTTTTTATGTTATCTGTTTCACCGCACACATTCTAGATTATTTAAGAGCTTCCAAATAAATATTTTGCAATGTTATTATACTTTGAATGGTTCAAGTGAATTCGATGTTTATTATTTTGCTTTTGATGTCCCCTTTTTTGTTGCCATTACAAATTAATAAGTTCTCAATTTCAGACAAAATTCAGCCTATTGCTTTGCTGAGCTTAAATTACGGCCTCCATTGGTTGTATAAAAATGTATTTTTGAAATAATTCGGAGGAAAGTGAAACAGGGATTTTCGGACATCTATATAGATAAAAAAATGGCGGATTTTAAAGTGAAACAGAAACAAAAGGGCCAACACCGCCAAAACCACGATAATAATACTCTTTTCTCACAACACAGGACTCAATCCAATCTTTCCATCATCAGCTCAGCAGCAGGCCCTGCAGTCTTCAGTAAACCAGCTGGCTTCGCAGCAGATGAGCCAGCTCAACATGATGGGCCTAGGCCCGCCGCTGCCGCCTCAGGCCTTGGCCTTCCAGCACCAGAACATAGCCCAGAATTTAGCTCTCAACCAGAATCTGATGGGACAGAATCTGGGTCAGAACTTGGGTAATTATACAGGTATTTGTGATGCACCTTTTTTGGTTTGATTTTGATTATTGGAGACTTTTTGGTTATTATCAAAATCAAATTTAAAAATATACACAGTTTCTGAGCTGTATCTGTCAAAATAATTTTAGCTTATACTTTATCATAGATATAATATTACTAAACAAGATTGCGCACGCTCAAAATATATATTTACGAAAATGAACTCTATTCTAACGCAATAAGGTACTAAATTGGTTGCATAATACACAGAGGCAAATCCGAGCCGAGAGGGATAGTTCGAACGGAGGCTGTTTGTCTCTTTCTAACACCTTGCCAGCATAAAAAAATGTTGTGATCAAAAGTTTTGTCTTCCCAAAAACAATTGAATCACTTATATTTTTATCTTATTTTAACAATTGTAAGTCAACAAATTAATAACAATCGCATTAATTTATTCGTATTTATTATTAAAACATAAACAACATAAATTTTTATTTTGCTTTTTTTTATTTTCTAGCGGTAACCCTGAACATTCTTGGCGCGTAATCAGCATTTAAAATTTTGTTTATATTTTTTTGTATTAAATCAATTTAAACTATTAAAATGGTGAAAAAGTGTTGCGTTTCTACTTGCAAAAGTGAATCCTATGGTGGTTGCAATATATCGTTCCACAGGTTAGCTAATAATAACATTTTCGTAAACCAAACAACTAGGGTGCCCATGAATTCTTGTAACGAGTCAAAATATGGGTGATGGATTTTAAAACTGTTGTACTATTGTTATAGCTTCCCAAAAAATGAAGAAAGGCGACATAAATGGCTCAGCAGTCTATATATGAAGTAGAAATACAAAAAAAACAGTCTTCACTTCGAATCTTCCTGCTTTTATACTGCTAATTTCCACTAATTATTAAAAGCCTTTATTAGTATCTTAAGGTCACAAACTGCGTAAGTTAAAACTTCAATACTAATCTGTGTTTAATAATCTTAGCAAATTCGGATTTGTCTCACATAGCTTAATCTCATAGTCACCCTATTAGAAAGGGACAGACAGCCTCCGTACTAACTGTTTCACTCGGCTCGTTTTTTGGGTTTATATGCGCAGTCCTGTTTACTAATATTATGTCTATGTACTTTATGCATAGCCCACATCTAGCTATAAATACGCGATTGCATGCTCTCAAACAAAATATTGCAATCAAAGATTATCTACTAAATGTATGCTTGTGGCTCAAAATACCACAACTTATTACTATTTCGAATCCTCGCAATTTCTAATTTAAAAATCCTCTAATTCCAGGTCTAGCAAGTCAAAACTTAGGATTAGGCGGTCAGAATCTCATAGGTGGTCAGAACCTGGCTCTAGGCGGTCAGAACCTGGCACTGGGCGGTCAGAACTTGGGTCTGATCAATCAGAACTTGGGTCAGTTGGTGGCGCACAGGGCGGTGCATCATGCGTTGGCGAGGAGGGCTGTTGATATGGATATGGCAGGTAAATCGGTTAATATAAAGTCATTATTTTTAAGGCCTTAATAAAAATTCTTTTCAGTAGGTAACCCTTTAATATCACCCAACAAAATAATAATAATGTTCAAAAGTTTCCTACATTTCAACGTCTAAAAACTACTGGAAAACTTTTTCTTGACTGAAAACACAAAGTAGGCAAGTGATGGATATCAAATAATTCCTTTTCGTTCGAAAGAGTTACTGCGGCCCTGGTACATAAAAAGGCCTACGACAGAACACATGGATTTTTAGTCAGTAAAAGTCTGACACTCCCTCATCGCTGCTAATTTACAGCGGGAGATCGTAAAAAACCTGTGCTTATATAATATACGGGCATGGTTTTGCCTGGTTTTCTCATCCACCAGTAACTTTGGCCCCTATTATCCTATTATTTACATCTATATTGTTTGCAGGCATGACGAACGTGAACTCAACAGGCTCGTCGCAGCCGTCGACGCCGAACAAACCGCACTCGTACAACGAGTACATGCTCAATCTGCAGCACAAGCTCGCCTCCATATCTAACAGCGTATGTATCAAATGAATAAATATTACACATAACATATGTACATGTATACAGGGCCTTTCCACAAAAAGCGCAAAAAAATAACATTCCAGCTACAAATTCGCAAATATGTTGAGTCGACTTTCAATCTAGCTAGTCAGTGCAGCTGAGTCAGCGATTTACAACCATCAACCCAGTCACCCGGACAATTCGATAACACTGGGTGTTTAACTTTCTGGCTTCTAACCGCATCGCTATCAGCGGGGATCGTACGTAAATATTACGTAGAAATGTTGTATGTTCACAATATCGGTGATATATAAAATCTTATTCCTCTTCAGGGTCCCGTATCACCGCAGTCTCCTTTAGAATACAGCCCAGCGCTGTCACCAACACACCGACCGCCTCTACACAACATGCCTAAGGTTTGTTACATATATATGTAGTATTTTTTTTTAATACAAGTAAAGTGTGTAATTGTAATTAATGTTTCCTGAAAATACACAAACATTTCTGTTAGATGAGTTACAAATTCTGAATCTATCTTTTTGTTTAATTAAATCGGAACGATACATAACTTTGAACGGCAAAATCGTGACTCGTTAGTGAATATCGGAAGCTGCAGCAGAATTTCCATCTATTTATTTTCGAAATGGCTGTTTCTCACAATTTTAACCGTGTCCCTCGGGACATATATGGATATATATAAGGGAACTCGTTCCCTTTTCCACCAGTCACATCCGGATAAAAAGTATTATATTTCTCAGTCAAAGTACAGACTTCATTTAAATCGATGCAGTAGATTTAGCGTGAAAGCCGGACAGACTTACTGTGACACTGTACGACCACAGGTTCATGTACCTACCTAGCCTAAATGGTATCTGCCGTGTTCCATTTACCTACAAGTACGTTATTGTCCACTGCAGGTGTTGTCAGCGGAGGCCGGCGGTGCTGCGGAGACGGCGCCGGCACACAAGAGCCGGCACGCGGCGCAGCTCGCCGAGCTCGACCACGAGCTGTCCAAGATCAGCCTGCACTACAAGCATGCGCCGCCCAAGGTATGTACTGTATACTGCAGGTGTAGTCAGCCGAGCTCGACCACGAGCTGTCCAAGATCAGCCTGCACTACAAGCATGCGCCGCCCAAGGTATGTACTGTATACTGCAGGTGTAGTCAGCCGAGCTCGACCACGAGCTGTCCAAGATCAGCCTGCACTACAAGCATGCGCCGCCCAAGGTATGTACTGTATACTGCAGGTGTAGTCAGCCGAGCTCGACCACGAGCTGTCCAAGATCAGCCTGCACTACAAGCATGCGCCGCCCAAGGTATGTACTGTATACTGCAGGTGTAGTCAGCCGAGCTCGACCACGAGCTGTCCAAGATCAGCCTGCACTACAAGCATGCGCCGCCCAAGGTATGTACTGTATACTGCAGGTGTAGTCAGCCGAGCTCGACCACGAGCTGTCCAAGATCAGCCTGCACTACAAGCATGCGCCGCCCAAGGTATGTACTGTATACTGCAGGTGTAGTCAGCCGAGCTCGACCACGAGCTGTCCAAGATCAGCCTGCACTACAAGCATGCGCCGCCCAAGGTATGTACTGTATACTGCAGGTGTAGTCAGCCGAGCTCGACCACGAGCTGTCCAAGATCAGCCTGCACTACAAGCATGCGCCGCCCAAGGTATGTACTGTATACTGCAGGTGTAGTCAGCCGAGCTCGACCACGAGCTGTCCAAGATCAGCCTGCACTACAAGCATGCGCCGCCCAAGGTATGTACTGTATACTGCAGGTGTAGTCAGCCGAGCTCGACCACGAGCTGTCCAAGATCAGCCTGCACTACAAGCATGCGCCGCCAAAGGTATTATTGTGGTCAAATATCACTGAAAGACTGACATAATGAAGTAATTTTAACAGAAAGATATTTATACGAGGTCAAATGGAGAATCTCCTTTTTAGAAAGTATAATAAAGCCTATGCTTCCACGACTATGCCTGTTTTAAAACACCACACACAATATCTGCTAACACCAAACCATGTGTCGTGTAAAGAACCTTGCCCTTGAACCATTTATCTCTAGCCTTTTCTCAACTAGGTATGTTAAGGTCAGCTTCCAGTTTAAACAAATGCAGGTGGTACTCGTACCAGTATCTTACATGTAGCGACTGCCTGTCTGACCGCCTCAAGCCAGTCATTTGTCAAATCCAATACCCTTCGGTGAGATAAGTTTTGCTCCTTTAAACATCAATATATATCTACCAAATGCATCCAATAGACTGCTGGCCTTTTCAATTAAAAAATACATAGATTGTAGGGTAACCATAATGTTTTGTGTTGGCAGGATGTGTTCATAGAGCACAACGCGGAAGAGCATGAAATGCTCGCGGCGACCATCAACGATAGTGCAGTCAACACTTATGAAGGTATTTATTATATACTAATATTTATTATTATTGTATTCTAGATTACCTTCCCGCTGTATACATAGCTAAGCTCTAGCTAACTTTTGTCACAAGATATACCAATTGTTTATAAAAGAAATCTTGGTCATAAAATCGGTTGTAGCCATTTCTAAGACAACTAGAATAAAATAGACAGACGTAAATATAGATTATTGAGACAGCTTCGGTTAGGTAAGATTTATAAAAGAAATAACAAAATTCGTAATAGTTTCGGAATTCCATTTTAGGCCGTATACAGAAAGAAAGAAGGAAGCTGGTGCCGATATACCAGCACTTATCGACGCTGGTCCATTCTGGTAACAATTACATAAAAAGTTTAAGCAAGCAGATTGAAACAACGTGAACCAAATGTTATTGTAACAAAATGGACCAACGTCGATAAGCGAGCAGCTTTCTTTCAGAACATAAACGATCCGTATTTTTTTTACTTTTATTGAAAAAGACAGTCATTACCAAATTACAGATAATAAACCTCATATTACTACGACGAACTGTGAACATTGCCATTCCGCTATTCTACACGAAATCATCGCGTTTCTACAAGACAAGTTAAACTTATTACATGACGCTTCTTCTACAAATATCTGCAAGTGCAACAAGAAAGAGATACATGAAGATATGAAGATTTCTATCCAATCTGGAATTACAGAAAAACTAGAAAACCTTAGCAATAGTAAGTTACAAGATATTGAGCAATTACCCAAAGAAACTGAGCGATTTGAAGAACATAATGACAATAAAATAACATTACTTCAAGAAGATGTCACCAAACTACTAAATAACATATCAGATCTCGAAACAGAAGTTCTAATTATTAGCAAAAAACTAGAAGCATTTGATATACAGAATATTGAATTAAAGAAAGAAGTTGCATTACTTAGAAATACCGTCAATACTTATATACGACCATATAGAAATTGTGAAAAAAAATCTTATGTTGAAAGAACAAGAAATCATAAATATCCTCAACCTAACAATTGTGATGAGAAACCTCTGATGTCGTTGTTATCAAATATTATAGAAGGCAAAAACAATTCCCTCGATAAAGACACTCAAACACAGAGTAATGGAAATATACCATGTTTTGAAAAAGCTACTCTAAGAATACAAAAATCTCGCAAGAAGAAATCTCGACAACCCAGAATTTCAAAACATCATAATTTGCCACCTCAAACCAATGGAATTGATAAAAACATCCTAAATAAAGAAAAAGAAACAAATAAAACTTCGTATATGAAACACAATGAATGTTTTCCAAATAATATCCTTGAAATGAAACTCATAATACTTCTATATATCACTTATTTAGACCTCTTCGGCGTAAGATGACGATGTCTTCCTAGCCGATTATCGGCCACGGCGGCTGATCTCATATAAGGAGATCAGCAAACTGCGCAGGACATATTTATAGAAGTATGGCTGGTGTGAGAAAGAAAGTTAAAGACTGGTACTCAGCTGCAGCCGGTTAGACTGGAAGCCGACCCCCAACATAGTTAGGAAAAAGCCAGGGAGATGATGATTATGGTGTAAGATAAAAAGCCTGTATAATGTATGGCAATATTGCTTGAATTTAAAACAGAGAAATTGTACTGCTGGTTTACAGAAGTGACCAGAAGATATTTATTAATTTTGTGTGTATAGTAAGCAAGAGTCTGATTAGTACTTAATGTTTGATCACTATTTATAAGTTTTATTTAATGTAAATAACGACTAATTTGTATTTATTTTATTGTATGAGTTCATGTTACCTGAAATAAAGAAAAATAATAAAATAATTGATTGTTTCACTGATATATTGTTGATTAAATTTTGAAATTGAATGTGTTTTATTCTACCCAAAATAAATAATCCTTATAGGGAGTAGAGTTATCTTTGGATATGGCAAAAATGTGGTGCTTACAAAGTAAATATAAGTTCTACCAAGTAAAGTTGAGAGTATCTTATAGTTAGTCGCATATTCATGTCCTAGGGAACACCACTATACCAGTACATATCATACATGCATATTAAGTAAAAGAAAACATACCTTAATTGCACAGAAAAAAGACAAAAATTTTAAATACAGAGAGAGGGCAAAATACTTTTTTGCTTTTGACATGAATTGGCTCCGAAATTACTGAAACAATTAAAAAACAATCTTTCACTATTGCGAAGCTACATTATCCCCGGTGAACATAGGTTATTCTTTAACCGGGTACGGTCAGTAGTTACCCCGGGATGCGGGTGAAACCGCATGTTAGTACATAATATACTGAAGTGTACACTAAATTGTTAGCAGAGCTGGGCCCGGAGTGGGAGTCGCGATCGACGCGGTTCCGCGTGTCCCGTGCTGCGCCCTGCCGCGGCTACGAGCTGTGTCGGCTGCTGCCTAGCGACCACGGTGAGAATGCAGGATGGATATTATTATATTCTAGGATAAGCTTATGGGTAAACTATATAAATGGACAATTAAATACTATCCTGAGTGATGGAGACCTCATTCAGAAAACGTTATAAATTTTTGAGGGCGTAATGATGTAATGACAGATCTTATGACTAACAAGTTCACTGTGAAAGTGGTGTCGGTGGCATGAGAATAGGTTTTAATAGGTTAATGTTCTAAATGGTTTTAGCACCTACTCAGGCTTTCAAACAGAGATTAGTTTCAAAAACCGATTAAGAAGTTTGCGTATTGAATGTTGACATAACATTTTGCAGAAAAAGAGAAGCTGGATCTTCTCCAAAGCGGGTCGTACGGGTCGGGAGCACTGGACTCCGTGTCCTGCGCCGACAACAACTCTGTGTGCTCCGAGGCGGGCGGCGACACATACGTCATCACCGACACCCGTGCCCACGCATACCTCGTGCACGACGCGCTGGCCGGCACCACCACCACCATCATACACCCGGGACGAGCTCAGCACGAGGTCAGTACATACCGACACCCGCGCCCACGCCTACCTCCACCACCACCATCATACACCCGGGACGAGCTCAGCACGAGGTCAGTACATACCGACACCCGCGCCCACGCCTACCTCCACCACCACCATCATACACCCGGGACGAGCTCAGCACGAGGTCAGTACATACCGACACCCGCGCCCACGCCTACCTCCACCACCACCATCATACACCCGGGACGAGCTCAGCACGAGGTCAGTACATACCGACACCCGCGCCCACGCCTACCTCCACCACCACCATCATACACCCGGGACGAGCTCAGCACGAGGTCAGTACATACCGACACCCGCGCCCACGCCTACCTCCACCACCACCATCATACACCCGGGACGAGCTCAGCACGAGGTCAGTACATACCGACACCCGCGCCCACGCCTACCTCCACCACCACCATCATACACCCGGGACGAGCTCAGCACGAGGTCAGTACATACCGACACCCGCGCCCACGCCTACCTCCACCACCACCATCATACACCCGGGACGAGGTCAGCACGAGGTCAGTACACACCAGAAGGCCTCATACACCTTGACACTCAGAAAACAGCTTTAGCTTGCTGCCAGCGTCAGCCGCGGCGGTGGCACTTTAAACCACCTATTATTATAGCGCCTACGCGGGCTTCAATTAAATTCTTCGGAGTGTCGTCAAACATGGTGCCAATGTTTGTTTTCCGGCTACATACGGTAAGTACCTCAAAATCAGTCAGTGCTTGGAAGGCATATTCAAGGCTAATTTCTCAGTTCTCCGTGAACCGAGGATATAAAAGCCGGTAAAGTGATAAGAATACGATACCATCAGGATGGGCAATGTGGCCTGCAGTCAGGCTCGGTCGTCCAGGGCCACACAAAAAATGGAAAAGGTTTCCAGAGATGGGAAGAACGGAGGAAATATGTAAATGTTGGACCAAAACAACACTATCGAATAATTGTTATTGCCGAATGCATAATAATTTTGTGTAGGCGTTCCGATGTTAGTTTTTTGCAAAATAAATTCGAAAAAAGTTTGGTATAGTGTGGGAACCAGGGAGGCGGAGAGACCGTTTATCTATTTACTTAATCTGTGGCGCTATTGATTTGGAAGTTGACAGTTTAGAAATTGTCAGTTGTCTGTCAGTGCTGTTGGAAATAAATAATTAGCTTTTGGTAAAATTTGTTCTCGAATGATTGGATGAATGGCGAAACTGAAATTTACTGATCCGAGGGGATCACCTTGCAGGCAGCTAACTGCGGATTCAAATAGATCGTCTTGATATTGTGGGGTCTGTCTAAACACTTATGAATAATGTCTATTATGTATGTCCTTATAAACATAGGTCGGCAATAAATAATTACGTATTTTTATTAAATTAAATAAATAACATAAAAATATATACTCACAAACTTAAAATACCTCTCTTTAACTAAAATCTACAAACTAGAATAAAAATAATAAACAAAGTGTGGTGAGATAGTCAAAATAATTTTGAAAGGTGGCTGTAGCACTGATATAAAGAAAACTGTAAATTTTGGGTACCTCTTTTTGTGCTTCACCCAATAGTGTCCCGTTTTACAGAATTAAAAGCATTTTTGAAGTCAACCTTTAGTATGACCTCTCCTTTGCCATAATTTGCCACTGCTAGTGGTGCCGCGCGCTCGGACTAACTGTTAAGGGAGGCGCCGCTGACGCGTGCACTCCGCATGCTTAACCTCATAGCGAGTGAAACGGACCTATTTTATTGTTCTCCGAGTGAATTCACAAGGAATTATTTATTATTAGTTATAGATAGTAGATAAAGACTTTAGTTTTTAGTATAAATAATTTATATGTAATTTATCGCATTGGGGTAACCTGTAATGGTAAATGTATGTAGATAAATAAATAAATAAAATTTACATAGGCCGACAAAGCGTGTTCGGCATCCTCGCATCCCACTTTGGAAACGTATCCTAACCGTTGCAACAGATTTTGGCCGTCGTTCGACAATATGTTGTTCCCACGGCAATGGGATGAATATCGCCATCCTTCTTTCTTAGTGCGCAAAGGTTTGCGCCATATATGTATACCTTCAAAGAAAAGAAATCATTTATTTTAAGTAGTGTATGTTTATTACATTAAGTATAGGAAAAAGCGATACATGCAAAAAAATACAAGTTAAATGCATAACCAATAACAGACCAACACCTCAAGTTCTGAAAAGTACTTAAATATATCTAAATTCAATTAAAAATAACATTCACACAATGCGGAAAAACAATACTAAAAAGTGTTTATTTGTCGAAAAGTTCTTGTAAAAGCTTATGAAATATTTTAACCCCTTGTATGCCGATGCGCAGATCTACGCGACACACAATTGATTTTCTATTGTTACAAGAGGTTAATGGAGATTGTGTACGTTTTATCAGGCATCTCCCCCGTCCCCCCCTGCGTCGGAGGAGGATGTGTGCGGGGCGGCGCTGGTGGTGGAGACGGCGCGGCCGCTCACGTGCGCCGTCCTCGACCGCGCGCTGCGCCTGTCCCCCAGCGAGGGATACCTGCCCTTCCGGGACGACAAGTATGCCGCCCATGTGCACACCGAGGTAAGCAATTCCTGTAACTGGATAACAACTAGCCTATGTCCTAAGGTAAAAAAAATAACGACAAGTACGCTCATGTGCAGAGCGAGGCAACCACTTGCCGTAACTGGATAAAAAAGAGCCTGTGTCCTAAGATAAAAAGTCATTAATTCAAAGTAAGCTGAAAATCAGCACTTTTTGAAGGTCAAATTTACAAAAGACAGCCTCCAAAATGTCCGCCCTCCACCACTTCCTATGTGTTTTTGCTGGGAAGAAGAAGTGTAGTCCTAGTCTTTCTCAGGCTATTCTCCATTTGAGTAAGCACATAACTTAATACAAACAATCTCGATATTACTTTTTATACAAATACATATTACGCGAAAAAGTAATTTATTTGCGTAATATGTATCTGTTTGTTTGCTTTAAATAATTTTTAAATTGACTCAAGCCATTATTAGTACATATTGTATTTACGTCGATTTTGAATATCATTTTGCCTCTTGCGTACGCTCTCAGTCAACAGCGATGGGGATGTATTTTTGATACTTTTTAGTTTTGTTTAGGATGTTTTTTTATTTATTGTAAATATCACTTTTCCTTAATAAATCATTATTATTTGTGTGGTTTCCAGGCGGGCAGCGTGTCGGCCGTGGAGGAGCTGTCCCGGTGGCAGGGCGTGGCGGTGGCGGGCGACGCCGTGCTGTGCCCCGCGCGGCCGCAGCACGCCGCCAGCCTCGTCACCTACGAGACCATCACCGACAGGGGTAACGCACACATACCTTACCTAACTAACCACCAGGATTCCTCTGTTACCTCGGAAATATATTCTAACAGTCTAGATATTTTCACCCCAGCTTGAAAGCGTCGTGATCACTACTTTACAGATGATGCAAAATAATTAGTATAAGGCTGTCCGGCCACGACTGATAATCGGTTTTGTAGGAGAAATACAGAACACTCACACAACACACATAGCCATAATGAAACGAACACATCCTACCTGAAGATGTCCTACTTGGTGGGCAGTCTACCAGTGTTCCATCAATCTTCAAGAAAAATTTCGTCCAAATCTGTTCAACTATTTTAGCTCCGCAGTATAACAAACAACTTTTGTACTTACAAAATCAGAGATAAATGCAAATATATCAGATATAGAATGATCTTTGAGCAGTCCTTAAAATTGAGTTATAATAGAGTTTATCTTACAATAGTGTCATACTTGTTCATTCATATCATCATCCTCCGAGCCTTTTTCCCAAGCTATGTTAGGGTCGGCTTCCAGTCTAACCGGATTCAGCAGAGTACCAGTGCTTTACAAGAAGCGACTGCCTATCTGACCCCCTCAACCCAGTTACCCGGGCAACCCAATACCCCTTGGTTAGACTGGTGTCAGACTTACTGGCTTCTGACTACCCGTAACGACTGCCAAGGATGGTCAATGACAGCCGGGACCTACAGTTTAACGTGCCATCCCAAACACAGTCAATGGTGTCTAAGATATACTTAGAAAGTATATACAAACTTAGAAAAGTTGCATTGGTACTTTTGCCTGACCTGGCTAGCTAGTCACCATAGTATATTTATCGATAAATACTAATATGGTGTGTTTGTTGTTCCAGCGGTGTGTCGGCAGGTGGTGTTGATGTCAGTGCAGCCCGCCATCTTATGACGAGTGTAGCGGATCACCTTGTACCTTATATTTATTGTAACCTGTAATATATCTATATCACTACTCGTAAATAAAATATTCATATGTGATATCTAAATATTGTGCTTTCATTTGATACTTATCCTGCTCAAAAAATTATGGACCAAAAACGCAGAGTCGATTAGAATAATGTACCAATCCAATCCATATATGTCTAATATGTAGTATATGTCACAAATATGCTACTTTTGTAATTTTATGTAGGTAGATAGATAGATAAAACATTTATTCAGACAAACAAAAAGACACCACAAAGATACACAATAAGAAAAATAAAACAAAACAAGAAGTGGGTAGAAAGAGAAACATAAAATATGAAATACAATCAGAGATTAACGGCGCGCTGCAGTGTCTTACGTTTGCACCGAATGGGAGTCCAACTCAGCATGTGTCAGGTAGAATACCTGACGCTGGTATTCTGCTGGATCCCTAAAAAATGACGCACGGACGTCGAGTAGACTATTGGTGTGTATGCTGTGTGTATTTGAAGTAAGTGTTTTATGTTCTGTGTGTGTGTTGTGCTTGAATGTGAACTATGATTAATATTGAAGTGTAGAAATGTGTTACTAGGTAAACTACTAGTATTAGTTCTCTCAGACTACGAGTGAACCGGAATACGGCGACGACACACCATCACGGCAGGTACCTGCTATCGCTATATTATGGACGTGTTTGAGATCGTCATACCAAGTTCTTTTTGTGAGTTAATGAGGAACTTTCGAAGGTGTATTCTAAAAGTACCAAGAGTTTTGGCATTTCTTATTGGCGGGGGAATATTGTTCCAGCATTTAGTAGCAGCGTACCTAAAACTGCCTCTGAAGGCCGCAGTACTGTGCGGTTCCGTGGAGAGTTGCTGTGAGCATTGCCTTACCGGGCGTTCTCTCTTACTAGCAATGAAGCTAAGTTTGCTATACAAATAGGACGGTTCTTTGTACTTTATAACCCCAAAGAGTAGGCAAGCCAGGTGTAACTTGCGGCGTGAATTCATCTTAAGGATGGAGTGTTCATCAATAAATGGAGTGACGTGAGTTCTTGGCGGTATTTTAAAGCAGAATCTGGCGCAGGCGTTTTGCGCTCTCTGGATCAGGTGTTTCGTTCGTGCCAGCAATCGAGGACCATAAACTGTGTCTGCATAGTTAAGGTTAGAAAGCACAAGTGACTCAACCAGCTGCACACGCAATTCCTCCGACAAATAAGGCCTTATTTTATACAGGATTTTAAGCCGGTAGAAACATGCGCGCACTGACTTTGCCACGTGTGCCTCATACCTCAACTCCGCATCCATGGTCAGACCCAGATTACGCGCTTCATTAACTCGGTCAACCGACTCACCCATGAGGACAACGTGCATTGTAGACGGCAGGACACTAATTTGAAACTTTGTTCCAAATATCATATATTTAGTCTTAGTGGGATTAAGTAGGTACCAAGCCGTTGACCTCTGCCCAACTCGCTATCCTGTTAAGATCTTCGTTCAGATCTCCCAGAGCGTTTAAATATTCACTAGGAACAAACGAGACGTACACTTGCACATCATCAGCGTAAATGTGATACCTACACCGCTTTAGCGAGTTCACGATGTCAGCACAGTATAAAATGAAGATCAGGGGGCCCAGTATTGAGCCCTGCGGAACTCCTCTATTGACGGGAGTAAGTGACGAGGTCAGGGTTGACCCATTGCTCAGTCGTACTTCAACACGCTGCTGCCGATTGCTTAGATAGCTCCTAAACCATTTTATAGCATTATCATCAAATCGTAATACTTGAGCTTGCAGAGAAGCAACTCAATATTGATGCAGTCAAAGGCACGTGAAAAATCTAGCAAAACCAGAATTGTGCACATGCCCTTGTCCTGTGCAGATAGGATGTTATCCGTCACATCCAGCAGAGCGGTCGAAGTACCACGTTGCTTACGAAAGCCTGACTGTAACTCCGGAAGTATACTGTTTTCCTCCAAATACTGCGACAACTGCTGACAGATTGCTTTTTCAGCAATTTTGGATAACAGGTAGTTCAGTATAACAAAACATTTAACCAAATCATTTTTAATTCAATATTTACAATTTTATTTATTAGTCAACTAGTTTCAATACAAAAGGTCACTTGATACTACATTAATCTTATATATATAAAAAAAAAACAGCCCAGTCAAAATAACTATAACCATAGCGGTGAAGCGTCAATAAGGCATTTAGTTTCAAGACAGATATTCTAAAATAATAGATAAGTTAGTTTTCCCGCATTTTGAACCATTATTTTGCTATTTTTCATAAAAGAGTAACACAATTGAGTGTCTTGATGATTCCGCACACCCAAAGATGCTCGCAAGTGACCAATAGATGGCATCTGACCACCGACAAGGACTGACATAATCAATAATGGTCTTCCCGCCGCCATTCGCATTATATCGAATATAACACCGTGTCCCGGTGAGGCTATTCACACGCCTCACCACATAAAAAACTGAAAAGCGTCGCGTATCTAATATTCGTAATAATAATATTATATGGGATTTTATTTTTATTTTGACTGGTCTATTCAATTACATATTATCATAACCCGAATGGCGATGGCAGTTATTCTAATTTGTACGTATTTTTTTCAATATTATCTAGAGACAAGAAAGTTTCACACCGATGTAATATCTTGGCGACTCTGAAGTTAGCTATTCAAGCTTTGGGCTAAGCGTCAGCTACGCTAACTTCAGTCTAAAAAGTCAGAATAGAGTAGTAAACTATAGGAAGCTAATTTCAGTTTCGCCAAGATTCGGCATTCATGCTTTACATAAATCACATTTTTTTTGGCTTGAAACTTCAAGCATTCTAGAAGTTTCCTTCACTTGTCTCGCTAGCAATATCTTATAAGTTGAGTATCAGGAACAATATAGGCGTGAGTAGAGTAACGGCTCCGACTCTGCTGATGCCGGCCGAGTTGTATTGCTGTATCTGTAACGAAGATAAAGAAATCTGAGAAAAGACCCTCATTTTACGGGTCATTGTTCATTTTATTGATATTTTAACTTATTTCGATAACAGGCTTTCGCCTGCGGCTCCATCCCCGTCCCGAAAAATCGAATTCCCGCAGAAAATACGTCTGATATAGCCACATTACTGGCAAATTTCATGAACATCCAACGAGTGGTCTTTGCTTGAAAAAACTCAAATATATCTATAAAAATTTCGCTTTTATTATTTTGTAATAATTAGTTAGCTCGCTAGCTGTGTCACAAACGTTACTGTTAAAACCTAGGCCAAATAAGCTAGGCCAACCTGAATTATTTTAAACCAAACAAGTTTGAAATCTATAATTTACGTACACATGTTTCCTTTTGCAATCAATCGATATTATTTAACAACATAGATAACAGAGAATCAATAAAATAACTGTTTATCTTACTTTTTATACATCAATGGCTGTACGCTGTTTGATAAATGCTTTTAGCCGTATCTATACTCCATTTAAAATAACATTAGAAATTTAAGTAAACCTTTTTTACTGTTTGTTCAACCGATTTTGACTTCTATTGCGTTAGTAGTATGATTAATGGCGGCTGCAGTAAATACTTGGTATTGTAACCACTATTTTGCTTTCGATTCCGTTCTTTTGTCTACGGAATAGAAGTCAAAATCGGTTGAACAAACAGTAAAAAAGGTTTACTTAAATTTCTAATGTTATTTTAAATGGAGTATACAGATAACTAATTGTGTGCGAACTACTGCCTTCCCTCACCCTTCTTCGAAACAATTTGAAAAATTATTCGCGCGAGTTACCGCGGCCCTGCAATACGAGGGGTTCCAGAAGATAGCACACTATTCACACTTCATTTTGCACTCTACTCATAGCCAGCCAGCTCATTTTCTGATCTCCTATCTCATGAAATTTTAAGCCCAAGTTCACCGACACACGTTAAAGTAACCTAGGTAAGCTAAGTAACCACACAATTTTAAGAAAAACTGTCGAAATGGTGTCAACGGCTCGTTTTGCACGCCCGTGTACGTTAACTTCGTCAAAGTAACCACACAATTTTAAGAAAAACTGACGAATAGGTCTCGACGGCTCGTTTTGAACTCGCACTGTGCGTGCCTAGGCTGTTGGTGGTTACCTTAGCTTCGATCCAGTCGGTGTAATTCGCGACCCTGGCGTACACGCCGGGCCACGTCGGCTCGGCGCAGCTCCAGCCCCACGAGGTGACTCCCACCAGCACGTTGCCGTACAGTAGCGGCCCGCCCGAGTCGCCACCGCATGCGTCCTTGCCTGAAACGGAGTTAGATTGTCTTTAATTTTGGAGTATCATTTAGTTTACGTTCCTAACTCATTTTTTTGACATTTTTGACATATAGTATCATATAGTATTAGATGAGTATTAGTATATATGGTTTCATGTGACTGTAGGAGGAACACTCTAAATTAGGTACCCTATTGATATACAATGAGGAATTACTTTTAGAATGATTTTGTACCTATATCAATGATATATATAGGGGAAAGGGGGGTAGCCCCGGCTGGTGGGTAGCCTCGGCCATAGTAAATATTAGTATTTCGCGCGGCGTGACTTTGAAGTTCGTGTGATCTCCATGTGCGTTTAAGAGTAATTCGTCAAATGCAAACAGTTGAAGTCGATTGACTGCTGCGTTCGGGCGTGATAGAGTGAATTTCTTTTTCGTCGTCGACGGCCGCGTGACTTCAATTGTTTCGAAAACCGTTATTCACTGGACAAAGGTAAGTAATTATTTATTTGATTTTGTTTACATAATGGAATACTATTCTATTTTGGACTTTGAAGTTTATTTCAACGTATAATTAGCTGCTTTTTTTTATTTTTATTTTTTTTTCGAACAAAGTCATGTCGGGTAACCCCGGCCATTAGTTTTGGGGGTATCCCCGGCCATATGTTAGTCTATATAGAGGTTAATATTTTAAGTCTTAATTTAAAAAAATATTTTTTTTTTCAGTGTCACAATGCCGAAATTTAAAACTAGAACTACGAATCGCGGAAACTGGAGTGAAGAAAACATGAAAAAAGCCATTCAAGTGGTGCTTGAGAAAAAATGTTCTGAGAGAGCTGCCGCAGATCAGTATGACGTTCCACGAACTTCTCTGCAGGATTGGGTCAAGATTGGATTTAGATTGGGCTCACGAGGCATGTGTAGATATAAATCCATCGGATTTGTACTATAACTACGATGTGTGTGTCGCCAAAAATCGATTTGGCCACTAATTACGTAGGTGGCCGGAGCTACCCGCCACTTTTAAAAGATATCAAAATTTGACCACTATTTGAAGTAGGTTTAAAACGTATTGGATATTATTTTTGTTCAAATGTTCAATATTCTAATACGAATAAATATTGTGTTGATTATTTTTTCGTAGTTTTCGTTGTATTTCCCTTCATAATTTAATCACAATAACAAAAAACAAAATTGGCCGGGGCTACCCCCCTTTCCCCTATATCAATAACGGTTTTGTGGGGCTTAGCACATAAGATAAGGCTACATTTGTGATATAAGATAAATAAATAAATAATAAAATAAATGAGGTACCCAAATGTACTCGTTAGCTTCCGATTCAAATAATCAAGAGCCTTATTTATTGGTTAGTAGGTTTAGTTAATTGATGTGTGTTTGGACAGTCGTAATCACTCTCTATTAGCTGAGCCAGCGCATTATGATTTCTGTCACAGATTAATATAATAGTTTCTTCTTCTGCGTAGACATTTAAAACGGTGATGGATCTAAGATTATTATTAAAAAGACAGAATACAAAGAAACTTATTATCTTGAGTTTTTATTGGAACCAATTAGGTACTTACTAACCTAGAGAAGGCTATCATTTGTTGTTGTTATAGATAAACATGATTTTAATTATCAATTAGATAAGATTTGCGATTGGTCGTCGTACCGAGCACTCGACGTTCTTATATTGCCGTTAACTTGAGCAAAAGTCTGTGCTACGTCATCTCCCGAGCCTTTTCCCAACTATGTTCGGCTTCCAGTCTACAGGATACAGCTGTAATCAGCTGCTATAAGTCTGCACTACGTATTGATAAGTCATTATTTTAGTAACCAAATAATGAATATTATGTTATGTTTACTATGCTGCCCAGTATTGTACAAAAATGTCCATGTCCTCCGGGAATAGTCGTTGTGTCAGCTGAAAGATGTCTACTGCTGGACAAAGGCCTCTCCAAGTTTCGCCACTTACGCCCGAGGATAGACTTCCCAATTGTAAGAGAATTTTTCAAATCAATCGATTAAAAACAAACATGACATGCCTTTTTTACGAAGAATCACTGACTTCAAAGTTACAGGCCTATTAGTTAGAAGTCAGGGTAGCTCATATTGCTGACCTAAATAAATCTTTATATTATGTTTTATAGTCATAGTTCAACATTGTAAACTTTGTGTGAAATAAACTTTATTATATTATTATTAGCTTACCTCCAACATCGAGTATTCCTGCGCAAATCATGGTATTGGTGACCGGGAATGGGACGGAGTGTATCTCCTCCAGGAGACGGTATCGATCCTCGCAGACAGACCGGTTGACTTTCATTACCGTCACCTCATTCAGCACTGTCGACGGCATTGTGTTGTTCACCTGTTCAACAAACAGTTTTTGCAATCTAGCGTAATGCCCTTTGTTGCAAAAAGTTAATTTTAATCCTCATTGGTTTGTCAGAAACATTTACTTTCAATTATGCTTTCAATTTGTATGAAAATGCCAGCTATGACGTGACAGATTTTCAAAATTGTACCTAGATATGTTTTGGAAGCGAACTGCGTGTTACCATGAAACCGTTTTAGAAAAAAGCGGCAACAGCACGTGCGGTTACCCTCTCATAACGACCGCTTTCATGCAGTCGGCAGCTCGCTTCCAAAATGTACCTTAGACAGCGATATTTGCGTCTTGGATTGAACATTTAGGTATGCACTTATTTCGTCCGTTTATATTCAAGAACTGTCAATAGCCGATCAGGTATATTTTTGAACATAATTGCTGATATTCTCGTACTTACATGTGTGCGTCCCCACCCGACAGCAGTGACGGTGGTGTTGTCAGGTAGCTCCTGTCCCCGGGCCCCGAGGACCGCGAACTGCACGCTAGGACTGAGGCTGGCTGCTGAACGCAACACCACCACGGCCACGTCGTTATCCCGGTACGGGTTGTTGTACGACTCGTGGACTATCACTTGCGATGCTTGGTGCAGGGATCCACCTGTTTACATCATGTAGAATTAACACGAATTTCAACTAGCAGCTGGAACAAGATATACGTTATCCAAACTTACCAGTGTTCAGGAATGTTGTGCCCATCCTGATGGCGAAGCGATTAGCGGGTAGGACATAGCCAAAACTGCAAACAATTTGGATCTTTATTCATTTTAGAAACTAGAGAGAGTTTGTTTGGGTCAAAAGAACTGTGCTTGATTGTGTTTACAATCAGTAGATAGGTTTGTCCTGTTGATAAGAAATCTATAATAATACTTAGGTAGGACTCTAAATAGATAAATGAATAAACACGCGTAACGTAGAATTCACATTTTTGTTGTTCGGCGCGATAAGAACGGGGATGTCCTTGCCAATAAATGTAGCGCTCGAATCGATGGTGCTTAATTTTATATTTATCTTATGGTGTCATGTTATTGTTTAACGTCGTTTTCTTTATTACATTCTTTATAAAATAAACATACATATAAGTTGATTTACTGGCTTTATCGTAACGAATAGCTATTATGGCGTTACTGCATTTAGTCCATAGATTTGACAGGAGCATAGCGAAAGGTTTTTATAGTAATATTTTTTTTTATAAACATTTTACCAAAATACTTTTAAATATCATTAGCAAAATTTGAGATCGGAAGTGACGCTCTATCAGTTCAGGTGAAAATTAAGGCTTAGGTCTCGTGGTCCCAGCTCGGACTTAAGCCAAAAAAAAGTACGTAGGTGTGTAGACGTAACTAGTGACAGACAATAATGTACTCACTCATTAACGAAACAGTGAGCCGCAGAGAGCACATGCCGTGACGTCAGCAGAGAGCCCCCGCAATAGAACTGTGCGTTGTATAGCACCTGCAACACATCAATATACCAGATATATCATTGAGTAGTAACATTAGCATTAAGTAGTCAGTAAGTCTGGCACCAGTCTAACCAAGGGGGTATTAGGTTGTCCGGGTAACTGGGTGGAGGAGGTCGGTTAGTCAGTCACTCCTTGTAAAACTCTGGTACTCATCAGCATCCGGTTAGACTGGAAGCCGACCCTAACATAGTTGGGGAAAGGCTCGGGAGATGGTGATATCATTACAAATACATAAAATTCGTGATATATCACCGGTGGATATATGTAAATTATAAAATAATGTTATCTTCTCATCGAATAATATCATATTATATCACCGGTGGATATATGTAAATTATAAAATAATGTTATCTTCTCATCGAATAATATCATATTATATCACCGGTGGATATATGTAAATTATAAAATAATGTTATCTTCTCATCGAATAATATCATATTATATCACCGGTGGATATATGTAAATTATAAAATAATGTTATCTTCTCATCGAATAATATCATATTATATCACCGGTGGATATATGTAAATTATAAAATAATGTTATCTTCTCATCGAATAATATCATATTATATCACCGGTGGATATATGTAAATTATAAAATAATGTTATCTTCTCATCGAATAATATCATATTATATCACCGGTGGATATATGTAAATTATAAAATAATGTTATCTTCTCATCGAATAATATCATATTATATCACCGGTGGATATATGTAAATTATAAAATAATGTTATCTTCTCATCGAATAATATCTGCTATTGTATATAAGTACTTAATTATGTTATTAAACATAGTAATGCCTTCTTTTGCTGTGCCCTAACAGGGTCCATAATATGTACCTACCTAGCTTTAAGCCCCTTGTAACAGCATTGTAACAGTAGGTATGGTATGTAAATAAATAAATATGAAATATGGATTTATGACTATCTATGGAGCCACCCCCCCGCCTTCCCTATCCTTTTCCGTGTGAGAGGAGGCCTATGCCCAGCAGTGGGACGATAAAAAGGCTGTAACAGTATGGAAGTCAAAACTTAATAGCTACTTTTTTTAACACTTTTTTGTGTTATGTTACTTGTCATCAGAATCCGACAAATGACAATCAGTCTTTGGTACCACAGGGTACCAGGTTGCCAGGATAACTGGGTTGAGGAAGTCAGTAAGGCAGTTGCTCCACGTAACTGGTACCTACCTACTCAGTTTCATGATTTCATCAGCATAATTCTGAAGCATTGCATTAAAGCCCAAGTTCACCGACAACATGAACGTCCGTTTTTTCTTAAACAACTGTTTTAAATTTAAAATGGAACGTGGAAGTTAAACACTTGTTTAAAAAAAACTGACGTTTATACTGCCGGTGAATTAGCGTTTTAGTTGCAGCATGCAGGACCTTACCTGAACAATAAATGGATACCTTTCCACGGTGGTCTCCACCCCGCCTACAATTCGACTGACAGTCTGAGGAGACAGCTCAGCCGTCTTTAATTCAAATGATTCTGCATTACCTGACAACAGAAAATTACGTAGTTTCAACAAAATATATAATAGGCAATCGCATTTTTAAGTTGCACCATTTAGCTATAACGATAACCGGACCATTTTCAGTTGTCAAATCGCCGATTTGAACAATTGATGGCAATTCCACGGCTGGTTATGGTTTGGTTACAGTAAAATGGTGCAAGCACCCTGATTCGTTGATTGATGTTTTGCATAATGACGTTAATATGCGCTTGGATACCTAAATATATTTTTTCCATCCATTTTTTTTTTAAATTTTGTCTTAAAGGAAAATAAAATTATCATAACAGATTTAATTATGGGTTTTAAGTCCACCTTTATCTTAAAACTGATAATTAATTGATATCAACAAGGCTACCTATTTCGCACTAGTGGGTAAAGATTACATACATGTAGGCAAAATAATTTCAATTATTCTTTTATCCGAAAATCTTAACAATGAAATAAAAATTTTAACAGTCAATTTAACATAACATTTTATTCTACCAAATATTTCATCACTTTTAGATCATATTTCCAAGTGTTTTCTTTTATAAATCACATAAGAAACATGCACTTAGAATACCCAAATTAATAACAATTCTAAGTTATTTAATGACACAAACACAACACTTTACATAAGTAAAAAAAAAAAAACTTAAAACCGGTAAGATATATAAAAAGAGAAAAAAAATATCACTCACAGCTTACAACTGCAATTAATAACAGAGTAGCACACCACATGTTTGTTCGTTTGTCCCACATCGTTTGATTTGCCCTACATGCCGATACAAGCCTTATCATATTGATAAATTATTTTATCGAAACCAATCTTGTGTGAAATCTTACGAGGCTTACAGATATGCGATTATAATTATTGTTGTCGCTGCGATCAATAATTTCGTACCTCTTGCAGTCTCGTGCCGTGATTAAGCAAAAGTAGTTACAAAAATCTCCTAGCGATTATGAAAAAAAAGCATGTACTTATTAATTTTTAGTTTTCTCTTATCTTGGAAGAGTTATAGATATAGTTAGAGGCATAAGAACTGATTACAAGTTCCTACTTACTAGGTTTACTCTATAAGTAATAATATCCTATATTTCCAGCATCACCAGTCGCCCGTCTGTAAACAACTTTATGTCGTACACTTCCCGATGATTTCTCGTAAGGGCCACTCCATCTCTATATTATCTACAAGCAAAGCAGTCATTACTCATTTATTTAATTATATCATCAACATTTATGCGTGCAAGCAATACTTCATGCTTGCATGCAGTTTTCACTCCTACATATTTATGACATAGGTAAGTTGCCCCTGTAAGACTGTATTTTGTCTCATCAAATTAATTCATTGAGATTCCTAAACTTTTTATTATTTTCTAATTTTGAAAAGCGATTGCATGTTACTACGTTCCATTCAGCTTACCCATAGAAAACAGCAACTTGTATGAAACCGCTGAAAACATATAATTTTCATCGTATGTACTTAAATGTTCATTATGTTAACCTAATGGTTACCTTCGACTGTACCACATAATCTCGAAGTTCAACATGTGCTATCCGTAAAGTACGTGACTTAGAATGTACCTACGCTATAACACGTTTATAATTACTCATGTGAAGTGTTAATGACGATTTTATAATGTAGGTACTTAGTTATCTCCTTATACTTTACCGAACTTCAAGTGTATGAACTATGATGATAGATTTATACTTAGACTTGTTTCGCCTGCTGTCGCTGAGTGAAACCTCTTTAATTTTTTTTTAAATTATCTCCACCAGACCACGAAACTTTAAAGTCCTGTATACTCTCCCTGGAGCACAAGGCATACTTGCGGGGTCGCTACTCCCCGTCATCCGCCTCTATATAATATTATGGATTTACCAAACAATTATTGATCTCTAAATTCACATTAGGAAAGATAACAAACCCAGGATTGACATTTGTGATCCAATAATGCGTAGATTACAGTACCGATAGCACTGACTCATAAGGTAAATAGATTATCATAATAATATGACAAAGATAAAGCTCGATTTTATATGAAACTTTACAGGAAATTATAATTGGGAATTTCCATGTATTCTCAGTATTGTGAATCAGGAATTGTCAAACTTTCCTAAAGCCACTTATTTATTAAAATGCTTCTTTACTGTTTAAATTTGGAAAGAGCTACATTGCGCCTAAAGATATAAAAGTTAATTTAATCTCTTTCGTTGAATTAATCATTACTTTTTTACAATATTATTTAGGCTGGGTTATTAATAGTAAATGAAACACCAAAAAAACTTTGTGCCGTAACTTTATTTTTCATAAAAACAAAATAAACACGTTATTGCAGGCATCACAACGAATCGAGTCGATCGCAAATCTTACACTATCCTACGTTAGTACGCGTATGTAAACAACACACTATTACTAGAATTTCTTAAATCTTCTTTGAAAAACAAGTAGCTACAGTGTTAGCGAAAAACGGAATTGTTATTCCACGTCATTATTTTTTTTATTTGCCATTTAAATTTAAGGGTCGTTTGCACCGTATAACTGACTATAACCAAACCATAACCAGCTGTCAAATTATCATTAATAGGGTAAATCGGCGATTTGAGGACTGGTTATATGGTTTGTTATCGTTATATGGTGCAATCCATCCTAATATTATTTTTGACGTTGATTCTGTTTTTCGCTAACACAGTTGAAAGATTCGAAACGCAGATCTAGTTACAATGGAATATAGTATATGTAATAAATAATATAAAAAATACACAGGGAATGTATAATGTGCAATAAATATAGTGTATAAAAACAGTTTTTTTGTTAAATAGATGATTTAAAAATATACATCTCTAGAGAAAACTAGCTACGTAGAGTTGGTCAAGAGATATATTAAGATTTATGTTAAAATCCGACAGCTTTACTTGAGTAAGTATTATCACGGGTTGCAGGGTAGTCAGAAAGTTTAATTTTAAAGATTCTAATTCCAAAATATCTACTTAAATTTTATTTCTATTTATTATCTGGACAAGATTTTTATATAATTATGAATTAACTCTACTAATTCTTTTAATTCATTTACTTTATCCATTTTAATTATATAATTTAAAGAGCACGATAAAAGTCTAAAACTTTTCGTTTTCTTTCAAATAGGTGATTTTTTTCTTGGTATCCATATTTTCCATCATGATAAACTTTTTTATAACTGCGGCCAACATATAATATAATAGAAAATAGAAAATTAAAGCGTTTCAATGTAAGAAAATAAGGAATGTTAGTCCAAACGAATGTATAAATCTGGTCAATTAGTTAAACAAATTACTTTTTTAAGTACATACAAAATTATGACAATAACAAAATATTACAATAATTGCCTTTTGCTAATTGGCAGATTCGCTAAATTATACGTGTTATAGTGATGGGATGTTATCGGTATGTGATTATCGATAAGTTCGATAACCCTCAAACAAAATAAACAAAGAATCGCCAATATAGCAAAAGGTTTAACATTTTCTAAACATTTGGCATAAAAATAGCTCTATTATATATTCCATGTTTATATAAAAAAATCACCACGACCTTATGGCACGGTGCGTTCTAAAGAAAACTAAAACAATGTAGAATCACGTTTTTCTAGCAATTTAATGAAAACTTTGAATATACTCAGATGAGTTAAAACTCTTAACATAAGACTTCATTTATTCATGATTACCTGTATCAATTTAATTTATAAAGTTTTGTTATAATTCTAAACATTTCTCGGTAAACTACGTTCAATAAAACTTTACATCACAAAAATTATCTAAATGTTGAAATATTCTAAACTTAACAATACATATACGAATAACTTATTTTCACACAATTTTGATTTATATAGTTTTAACTTAGATATAGATTTTCCAAATTACCTAAAGTAAGAAATTCGAATGATTTTTGATATTTCGCACCGAAGTGGTGAATTGCTATCTTTCTTGCAAATAACATGAACTTTTTAATGCGATTTTTTTCCTTGTTTTTAATGTTCATGTCATCTAAATACCTCGTTTTACACATTTTGATATTTGATTGCCAAATCTCTAGCGTATTTGTGTCGTCATCATGTCATTTATATAGAACAACCTTTTTCTTATAGTCGGATAATATATAATCATATATTACAATATATTTGATGGAGACTCAATACTGATACTTGCTTTAATTCGTTTACATTTTGGCATTTTATTGAGCATTACATTTTTATATTAATCAAACTATTTTCAAGCAGTTTTTTTTTGTAAGAGTTTCATTTTGAGAAACTAGTTTGTCAACATGCCATCGGGATCAGTATTAAACCTCATTGTCTAGATAAAATCTAGAGATTCGAAGACTTAATCCTAAAATAACGTAACAACTATCACCTCCAGCCTAACATTACACAAACATGACCCACACATCGACTCGTAACTAGACACATTATACTCAGATCTTTCTCAAGATTATTTCGTATTTATATGAAGTTTTTGAAGCAAAGGGTAACACAAAAACATAGCTTAGTCATTATTGATTTAATCTAAAAACATAAGAGGTCAAAAAGATTCTTATAACCCATCATCTTCCGAGCGTTTTTCCCATCTACGTTGGGGTCGGCTTCCAAGGAAAAAAGATTTTTATAACTCTTTCATTTAAAATTATTTCCGATCGATTTTATTTGATGCCTATTGCTTTAAATACTTCATAAAACTCTTTACAAATAAAATTTGATATCTAACTACAGTTATAGGTAACTTGTTTGAGCTGTATTGCACATCCAAACCTCTAACAAGGGGGGAGATATTAAAAAAATATATATATAATTACATAAAATAGAATAGAGACATAGAGAAAATCCTTCTCGATACCAAAATTACCACGACAGTAATTTTCTTTGAGAATAGAGAAAACACATTATGAGGCTTTTTGTCGATAAATCAGGTTTAACAAAATTTATCGAACTGCAGTAGCGATATTTATTATTAGATTTATAAATAAAAGTGACATTTGAAAGAAAATTAGTTTTTAGTGAGCAAAGTAAGCAAATAAATATATAATTTACGAAAAAAACATTTAGAATTATCTCCCCCAATAAAAACTATTCTAACTACTAGAACAAAACTACATTTGTTCAGATTTCATTATATAAACCTTGTATATAAAAGACAGAAAAAATCCGATTTACATATTGAGAAAATCAGGCATAGCCTGGGTATAAAGTCATGGTCGTCCGGCAGTTTACATAATGTCACACAGTATTTTAAAATGTCGATAAATTCGACGGCCATTTTTTCTTTGGAAAAAGATCTTTTGACTAACTTTCCAGTATTTTTATAATACCTCGACATATTATGTGTCGCCTCACTGACTGCTATATAATCAGTTTTTCATATATACATATATCCGTATATATACAATTTTTCTCTTTTCTGACCATGACTTCACACCTTCAAGTCCAGAGAGTGACATACCGACGTCGATTCATTTTCAAGGTCAAATATTTAAAACTTTAAATATCTACGTAACAGTTTATTATTTACCCATTGTTGCACTAATTGGTATTAAACTTAGCTACATAATTAAGTTTGGAAAAATGCTTATTCAATGTTATTGCTTTGATTATACTTGATTTAAATATAAAAACGATTATTAGTATTGTATATTGCTTCTTAAGCGGTAAATAGATTTGAAGGAGAAAATCTCAGGACTTTTTGACCAATTTATAGTTTTTTTTCTATGTAGGAATTTTAGCTTACATGATACTGAAATCAGTGCAACAGGGCAATAAATCGTCTATCCTACTCTACCTAGTCAAATATCATAACAAGATATGTTTGAACTATTAGCCTAGTCACATAATCACGTCGGCACTAGCCCGTATCTTTATGAAAACCTTACGTATTATATTTGAAGTGTCGAGACGAAATAGCGATTGTTGAGCGGTTGAGATATGAATAATTATTGTAATTTTTACTTATTTTTATCGATAGAAAGCAAAATTGCTGAGTGGTTTATTTCAAGGAATATATTCCACGTTTTCCGGGTAAAACTATGTGTAAGCGACAAGTGTGCCACTCGACAGAGCTCTTCAAGATCGGGAAATATTTCAAAACGAACTTGAGCAAGTAATTGTTTTCGCGAAAATTAATTACTACAAATTCTTTTAAGAGCTAAAAATACTCAACTGCTCAAAACAATACTCGTACGCTTATCAACTCGTAAAGTATTTACATGTAAATTATTCGATAAAAATCGACGTCAACGTGTGTCGCGGGAAATCCAAGCGTATATAGTATATATACTGTAATATATAACTCTATTTATATATGTATTTGTTTATATTGTGCGGTATTGAGGTACCTTGATCGAGGTGTACATATCTTAGGTTTTACACACCGGTATGGTATTCACAATAAATTAATATAAATATATTAACTATAATTCGTAATCTTGTATTTATGTATGTCGTTTTCTACCTGGGTTATTACTAAACAGAATTAAAATATATACTTCTAATAAAATGTTAATTTTTATAACAAGACTAAAGTTGATATTTTACTAGTATTTAGTAGACTGAAGAATTTACAAAATAAGATTCCTTCAATCAATTAGTTACATATCATTACTTCTTGGTTTTTCAGCAGATAGACCAGTATACTAAGAAATCCAATTCAATCATAAGAAGTCGCAATATCGATAACTTGAACATCGATAAAACGACCACAATAACGTTTACCGTTAAAAAATCAATTTACAGAAAGAGAAAAAAATCTACAAAAAAGCCGGTTTATTCTACTGTAAAATTAAGCTAATCACATTTTAACCGGCTTATGACATACATACATAAACACAGATGTCCGGGTGTTCGTCTTGGCATGGTGTTCACGGCGGCAAGTTCATTTGCAAGTTCTGCAAGTACGCCGAGGTTGAGTTTAGTAAGCCGATCCGTTGTTTTTGCTTCCTTTGCTCTGTCATCTGTTGAACAAATATAGTTTTTAGCACGCTTATATTAGCTTCACTTGTAACTATGTATGTAAGAAAATCTTGGAATCTCAATGTGACCCACTTCGTTGTCTTCGATTAGGAAGGATATTTTTTTTTTATTATCTTGGTATGACAAGTTCCTCTGCGTTTTCGAAGGCACGATAAATTGTCATCAATTAATCAATCATCAATCGATGAATCAGGCTGTTAAATACATCTGTGGCAGTCGTTACTGGTAGTCAAGAAGCCAGAAATTCTGACAACCAGTCTTAGCTACAGTTGCCAGATTGCCCGGGTAACTGGGTTGAGGAGATCAGATAGACAGTCGCTCCATATTTCATATGGTACTTTTTCCGTTAGCTCTACAACCCTTCGTGGGTCTTGGTCTCCTTTACAATTATCACGAAGCTAAGCTGTTTTTTCATATGGTGCACTGATATTCAACAGCACCCGGTTGTGGAAAGGCTAGGTAGATGCCACATTACCTGGTCCCGCAGGTCCGTGAGGAGTTCAGTGAGGGTCCGCACGGCTCGCTGGGCGCGGTCCAGCTGCGCCTGCAGGGCTCGCAGCTCCAGCTCCCCCCCCTCGCCCTCGCCGCCGCCCACCAGGGACAGGGCGCGGAGCCGCGGGAACCAGTCCAGGTTGTTGGACTAGGGGTAAGTAAAAAAAGAAAGTGAAGTGAGAAATATTGGCAATGTTATAACTTATACTGTCGTACCACAAAAACTTTTAAACGTCTGTTGAACACTTGTCTAGAAAAAATCTGATTATGACGTTGTAAGGTCTGTGCTGCAGCCACACTTTTTTTGAACAAGTGTTCAACAGATGTTTAAGTTTTTGTAGTAAAGCTGATAATGTTTTAATTACATAGTTGTTGTATAGGTACTTTAAAATGATTATTATGTTTCAAATTGAAAACAAAAAATTGTTATAGTATTCAGAAGATTTTTAAATAACACTTTAATAGACATAAATTCCCATAACTTCCTAAAAGGCAATTTAAATGTTGTTGATATCAACTAATTGCCATTATTTACTTATCGTCACATACTTTTTCTAAAAGGACATAGATGTTTTTAATTACATGAAAAGGGGTGAATCATACTTGTACTATACTTGTAATCCTACGTGTTATAATCGTAAATGCACATTGACTTTGCATGACTCGACAACTTGACCATTATAGAGAACTCCCGATCACACTCACACAAAGACAATTTGCATATCCATCTACACACATAAGTATGACTCACTCACATTTCGAGATAAATCATCTATACAAATCAACCCTAGTGATGGGACACAACAACAAAAACTATCGACATGACATACTTTATCATCTTTTTTCCTTATGTGAAATCATCAAATGACTCCTCCCGCTGTGGGTTGGCAGGAGTGAGGGAGTGTCAGACTCTTACTGACTAAAACCAACATCTTCCTTCGTAGGCCTTTTATGTACCAGGGCCGCGTTAACTCTTTCGAACAAGCCCGCAGCCCCGGGACCTGCTGGGCCCCACTGGACATACCTTGATCATGGAGTGCACATAGCTCTCGGGGCCGGTGAACTCGGTGGGATCCTTGACCCTCACCAGCACCATGAAGTAGAGGTAGTGCCACATGTTGTGTTCGCTCTTGATATGTTCCTCGAACGAGACTGTCTTGTTGTCAAAGGCTGACCTGTTCAATCCTGTGCAAATTGAAGGTAAATTAGTCAAAATGTGTGATTGTGGAGGGCCTTTCGCGTTTGGTCTTGGAATTCGTTAATTTTATACAGTCTTGCGAGTTAAGTAAATGCGTATTTACTTACTTACTTTATTACTATCTAAGGCCCATTGAAAATACTGTACATAAATCTTATAACATTAAATCATACACTAAAATACATATTTATGCACAGTCATTTTTTTAGTTCGAATATCTGACAAACAAAACTGATAATTGAATCAAGGAAATTCTGAAATGACATCTGATGCGAATTCTAAAATACCATTTATATTCCATACCACAGCAGTTTAGATGTTTATCATTAAATTATATATATTTTTTTACAAACTTGAGACTTACTATTTTTCGTCTTATCGAGAGAGCTGTAGGTTTAATCACCAAACTAGCTCTAGTGTCAGAGTTTTCTCAAATACGCCTGTCGGCTTCTGATATGAATGACTTATTAACTCACCACAAATAAAACAGGTGTTTTTCAATATGTGCTCCTTCTGCTGCTTCTCGCTCCTGAGGTCTGCGAAGGTGTCGATGATGACACCGAAGATCAGGTTCAGCACTATGATGATCACCACGAAGAAGAATAGCAGATCGTACACCACTCGGGCCACGAATAGCGGCTCCTGAGGTGGGGGAAATCGTGTCAAGAACTAATTGTTGTCTTCCAAAAACTATATTTTTCATTAAATAGTTTATTAGTTCATATTTGAATTAAACAAAGACATCAAAAATTACTTTGAGCTATATTTATCGCGAATGATAAGATCACGTCTCATATCTTTTGTTAACCTAGGTGGAATACTAAAAACCAATTTTACATTTGTATTTCCTTCTTGTTGACAAAGCATTTACCTTGAGGGATGTGAGCGACCAAAAGAGATAAAACACTGAGTGACCTCGTATGCATCTAAAAACATATGTGTCTTCCGAGCCTTTTCCCAACTATACTTACTTGGCAACCTGGGCAACTCAATACACCTAAAAACATATATGATAACAATAAACCCATACTCACAAAACTAGCGGGAGCTCTCAATATATCTCCGATACCGCCGCCATTCCTCAGGCCCTGGTTGAGCGTGGTGACTATACACATGATGAGCGAGTCACAGCTGCGCTCGCGCAACTCGCCGCCGACGGACACGAAGCGGGAGCTGCGGCGGCACTGGTCGGCTTCCTTCAGGTACTTGGAGGCACCGTCGTCGGCGCAGCCGTCGGGCTCATATCGGGGGTCGTCGTCATCTAGGGGGGGGGGGGGGGGACAAAGGGAGGAGGGGATAATTTATTTTTCATCCCACCATCTCGGAAAGGGTAGTTTTACCCTTTGATATCTGAGCGCAAAAGCCGTTTTTATCCTCTAGAGCGGCAAAGTGATTTGAGTTTAGAACATCGTGTGCAATACTCCATTTGTGACAATCTTAATAAGACTTTTCAAACAAATACATATTAAACATTCAATTAATTAAGTAATTTTTATTATTGTTTTTACGTAGATTTTTAACCTCGTTTCATTTTTAAACTGAGTTTTCAAATAAATTAACTTTAATAGGTACTTCTTTTTAATTTGATACTCATATGTGCGCGCCATTTTGTTTTTTTTTTTGCATTTAGTAATTTCCTCGATGAGGTGGGATGAAAAGTTACGTGTTGCACTCGAGTGCAAAGATTTTTCACCTTGTGCTCTTTTGATTCCCTCGCTATCGCTCAGGATTCTAATTATTGAAACACTCGCTACGCTCGTGTTTCAATTTTAGAATCCTTCGCTTGCTCGGTCATCAAAATTGAGCCCGCGGTTAAAAAGCAACTTTGCACTCTTGTATAACAAATAACTATTTAGATATTCTCTTTTATTTATTTATTCGTCCATCATCATCCTCCCAGCCTTTTTTCCCAAACTATGTTGGGGTCGGCTTTATTCGTCCATCAACAACGTCAAAACTATTTGAGTAAAAAAAACCCGACGAAGTGAGAATCTCCTCTTTTTTGAGAAGTCGATTAAAAAGAAACTTATATATGAACTCTGTTTGCTTAATGCGTAAGTAAACTAAAATAAATAAACTTGGTACATTTAACAAAATTGTTGAAAGTAAGGCTTTTTTTTCGTGGTTGTTATTTGGGTAATTTTCCAGGATTTTATAGTTTTATGTGATTGCGTTTTTAAGTGCCTCTTTGTCGTACTGTTGAAAGTATTATCAATTTTAAATTGTATGCTGGTTACATTCAGTTAAAGAATCTTAAAAAAACATGGATTTGTCGCTGAATTATCGAAGTCTAAGTTACCAATAGGCAAATGTGAAAATTACAGTTGTCTGTAAATTGTGTAATATTTACCAGAGGTTTTGCCCTCCCCCTTTAATCCTCCACCTTTAATCGATTAATCTCCGAGAATCTACAATAAAATTCCAGATGAGGTTAAAATACTACCTCTCCATAAATTTAAGAAAACATTGCAAAAAATTCTAATTGAGAAATGTTTCTACACGGTCGATGAGTTCCTAAATGACTAATTTAGATTTTGATATAATTTAATTCTAGATGTAATTGTAAACATTTCTTATTTTACGTAGTACGTAGTCCAAACTATATTTGTACGTCTCACCTTAGACAGAACATAGCGCACTATTTTATTTAATTTTAAGATCTACATTTTATGTTTACAAAAGTTTACAAAAGAGCTCAAAAGAAAGTTTTTTAAGAAATATTGCTTACTCCTTTTGTTTATTATTTAATTGATCTTAATTTTAATATTAATTTTAGCACTGTATTAAATAATTAATTTTGTAATTAGTAATTTTTAATTAAATTGATAATGTTTAATTTTAATTTTCACATTGTCGTATTGGTATGTATCATTATTTTGTCATAATTTTAACTTTAACTTAGTAGTATAATGCATGCAGTGCTTACCTTTAAGAAATTGTTACACAAGTATTGTATTATGATGACTGTATTTAATATTTGTATCGTGTAAACGATTGTTGGTGAGCCAAATAAATAAAATAAAATACATAAAGCCCACTCACCGTCCAGCCGATCGACGCTGACGAGGAAATGGTCTCGGAAGAACATGTAGCCTACGATGGAGAACATGTAGACCAGCACAAGCGCCAGCACGGCCGTCAGTAGGATGGACCGGCCGTTGCGAGTTACTGATCGCATTACGTTCAAGAGAGTCTCTTCGCGGTACACTATGTCTAGGAGCTGGGAATAAAAGTAGTAAATAAATTATATTAGCAGTAGTAAATAACAATAGAGATAGAATTAAAAAAAAAATGTGGTGGAGAAGGAATTTGCAATGCCACCAGCATTTTCATGATACATTTGCAAAGTTCTCTGTTTTTTGTAAACAGCGTTAGGCTGCAGCCTTAAAAAAAAACAAGTTTCTAGTTCTAACATATATGTCACTAAAATCAGGATAATAATTTAAATATTTATCTTAGCATTAACTATGTATTGAGATTTATTTTTTTGCTGAATTGCCATCTTCCGTTACACCTCTTAACGGTGTTAAGCAAACTATTAGATACGTATGTCTAAATATACATTCAAATAATATGCAAAACAGTCAAAATGTACAAACAAAACACAGACCAATTTCAGTGACGCAAAACTACCTGACCAGTTTTGTTCAACTCACCAGAACAGAAAAGAAGAATGGATGCCAACATATCCCGCAGAAGCAGAAGACGAGATAGACGCTGTGGTACAGCAGTTCAGGGTCTGTAAGCACCTTCCCCGGGGACTTGGATAGCGTGCCCTGGTTGCCCATGATGCTCACCAGGTGGATGCCTTTCACCACTATCTGGGGGTATAGCAAGATATGTCATGGTGTGCCCAGATGCTGTACATAGGCAGGTAAAATAGCCTGCTCCTTTTGAAAAATAAGTTATTACATAACTGCGATTGTGTCATTGGTTTGATTTCTATAATTTGTCAATATAGCTTAGTGATATGTTTTTAATTATATAAAGTAACTTCTGTCTGGAATCGTTAAGCCGCTTATTACTTCAGTAAAAGTCGTTACAACTCCAAGCCAGAGGCCGTCGAGCAAAGAAAAATGCCACTATAGTTCGGCCATTCAGAGAATGCGTTCCTGACACGTCGCGATTGAACTGACGACGTAACTTTGCAATGGCGTTGCAGTTACGATAAAAATATTTTTGCTGGTTGTTTACCGTTTTAACAATTGAGGAGCATTAAAACAACATTATTATATCAATAATCAATGAATGTTATAATTTTGTGCCAAACTGAGTGTCAAATAACTTGGTAAACAATATTTTTCTAAATCTATACTGCGCTATTACAAGGTTATGTCAGCGGTTTATATTTTGTAGTGCTGTGCTAAAAATAACAGGCAAGTATCGTAATCTGTTCTTATACAGTTATAATATAAAATAATACGTTTTGATTTTCTTTTTAAGAATTGGAAAATAATGGACTATAAGACTTAATTATAACGTTTATGAAATATAAAAATAAAACTATGACCAAACCGCATTTTTATACTTAGATTAAAAATGGTAACCCCAAATGGCGTTATGGGCCGCCATTTTGTGACGCTAAAACAGTCGTCCGTTGTCGTTTCGTGCGCATAGACCACGTTTTTCAAGTGTTTTCGATCTTTTTTTATTTGATTACCCGGCTTTTGTTAGACCGAGATATCAGGATTGATTCTGTTATTGATAATAATATAATTATACATGTAGGCGAAGATGATGATGAAGACACCACCTCCTCAAGCAAATCGGAGTCTGATTAATATTCTGTTCGCACATTCAATTCAATGTACTTGTAACAAAGAATAAATAAAACAATTTTATTATATGAATATTACCTTTTTTTGGTTTCCACTTAAATAACTAAAATATAAAACAAATGATTCCGCCAATTTAAAACGAAAATAATCTTAAAATAATGCGGCGGTTCATTTTGAAGGAACGGTAACGAACTCAGTGTTATGTTGTGCCCATCACTAGTCGTGACTAACTGATAGGTGTCAGGAACGCATTCTCTGAACGGCCGAAGTATAATACTTCAAACAAATCCTATTCAAGTTATCTTTATGTAATTTTCAACAAAATACAATATTTTTTTTTTCAACAATTATTATTATAGTAGAATTTCAAGTACCTCCAAACAATCCTATTGTCTTTTGATCATTCATCATGACTTTTGGTATTAATATGTTGTGTTAAACTTACAGTGAGCATAGCCAGCGCCCACAACGTGGGCTCCGGCCCCGCCGAGTACATAAACCGCACGGCGGCCGACGCCAGCAGCGCCCGGGCTCCGCCCCCGCGGGGCAGCCACGTGACCAGGGCTCCGGCCACCCCCGACACGCACCACACCACCAGCGACAGGTGTTCCCCTAGCTCTGCGTGTGTGAAAACAGTACCATACATATAGAAGCGTCACCTTAACTGGTTGCAGAAGGAGGTATGCTGCGGCTCAATACATGCGGTTATTGTGAAGGAAAGTCAGGTTTCCTTAATGGGTATTAGTGAGCCAGGTTTTTTTAAAATCGATATGTTGTCTTCTTAATGGAGAATATCAGTATCATACATAAGGCTTCCTTGAATGGTCCTAAGTTTGATCTATTTACTTGGATTTACATAAAGATTTGAAAATATTTTTTAATATTTAGTGAAACGATTTCCTCATGGTCAATAGTTTTTATCGAGTGAGGTTTATATAAAAACTACTATGCATTTGTAATCGAAAATAATCGCCACTCATTGCTGAAAACCAGACATAAGCCAATTTCTCCCAAACAGATTCAATGAAAAATGTCATATCAAGGATCAAGATTGGTACGTCCCAGTAAGCAGTAGATCATGCATTAACAATAGTTTAGAGACTTACTTGGATTCTCGTCTTGGAAGGGATAGAAGAAGGCGACGATGATGTTGATCAGAACAGCGAAGTTGAATAGTATGTTGCTCCACAGAGACATGTAGGACGAAACCCAGAATAGGAGACGCTGTCCTAAAGTCAAAGAAATAAGGTTCACTTTACATTGTAATTTATACACTTCTAAATTAATATAAGGAATGCAATTTTATTACTTGTTTCTGTTATAGAAAAGCTCTAAAGATGGCGTCACGCATAATTACGGTACACGATCTACCGTAATCTTCTTCAAACTACTTACACCTTAATCAACTTCGTAAACTTCTTAAATCAGATAAAAAACTGACACACGCATCTCAATCTACGGAATGTGAATAATAATAATTGAGGGAATTTCTACTATAGCGCTTTCGAACGAGTATACAGGAGTGGCTATATTCTCTAGCGTAAAACCGCTCTTGATCAAAGTCAAAGTGAAATCATTTATTTCATTTAGGCCTTTACAAGCACTTATGAACGTCAAAAATTATAAATAGGTTTGATTCTAGTTGCCCATTCCAAAAGTAGCTTTCTATGGAGAAGAATGGGCAAGGTTACTCCATTACACTTTAACAAAAATAGTAGGTGTTACAGTTTGTATGTGTTGATACATACGATAACAACATGCGAAGATCATGTAGAATCACAGACAAAAAATATGAGAAGATCATTTCGCGACCATGTACAGTCAACTTCAGGTCAGTGGTAACAGTTTTATAGGAAAATCGTACTTATTACTATTGAATTAAGGTGCATGACAGTTACCACTGATGTGCGGTCTACTGTACCAGTTCTGCTTTACAGAGCACCCTACTTTTAACTCACCCCTAAGCTTCTTTTGCCACTTCATCTCGTGGAACAGGTTGTCCAGCCTGGAGAAGAAGTCAGCGACCTTGCTGCCCTGGTCGTCTCGCTCGGCGCTCTGCAGTACGCGATGCTTACTATCCGCTGGCAGATATTCGCAGATCTCCGGGATCGGGAACACGATTTGTTCCATGCTCCTGTCCCTTCGAACTATCTGTAGACGATATTTTATTCATATCATTTATTTGGGCTTATTATATTAAGCTTTTAGTGATTTTTGTAGACCCTGTTAGGGCACATCAACATTGGACATTTAATGCCCGTACGTAATAATACATCTTTCAAGGAAGTCGTGGTGGCCTAGTGGGTAAAGGACCAACCTCAAGTACGAGGGCGCGGGTTCGATCCCAGGTCAGGCAAGTACCAATGCAACTTTTCTAAGTTTGTATGTACTTTCTAAGTATATCTTAGACACCATTGGCTGTGTTTCGGATGGCACGTTAAACTGTAGGTCCCGGCTGTCATTGAACATCCTTGGCAGTCGATACGGGTAGTCAGAAGCCAGTGAGTCTGACACCAGTCTAACCAAGGGGTATCGGGTTGCCCGGGTTACTGGGTTGAGGAGGTCAGATAGGCAGTCGCTTCTTGTAAAGCACTGGTACTCAGCTGAATCCGGTTAGACTGGAAGCCGACCCTAACATGATTGGGAAAAGGCTCGGAGGATGATGACGTAATAATACATCTTTCATTATTATGACAATTCAATTATAAATCATTTTTGTCCAAAATGATAATAATGTTTTTAATATTTTTTAAGACAAATTTTTCATCATCTCCCAAGCATTTTCCCAACTACGTTGAAGTCGGCTTCCGGTCTTGCCGGATGCAGCTGAGTACCAGTGTTTTAACAGGAGCGACTGCCTATCTGACCTCCTGCGCCTGATCTCTCTCCGGTGGTGTCGGATTGCCGTCCCATTGGACTACGAGAATGAAGGAATAGTGAGTGCACCTGTATCTGCGCAAATGCTCGTGCATTATAATATGTCAGCCGCCGTGGCCGAAATCGGCCTTGGACTTTTTTATTTATATTTTTGCTATTGATATTTGGTTGTTGCGAGAGTGGTACCTCTATCTGCGCGGTGTGAGTACGGTAGTAGCGCAGCGCGTCGGCGTTGGCGCCGTGCGGCGAGGCCCGCACGAGCGCCGCCAGCTCCTTGTTGTGAGCCGCCAGCTGGTGGCACAGGATGTAGATGTTGTGCCCCACCTGTGTCACACACAAACCAGCTGTGTTACATGTTCCACTGAACAAAATATTCGGGAATCCGTAAGGTCTACTGAAAGAAAATAAAGAATAAAAAAAAAGCCAGATTCACATTGGTATAAACAGGCGTTAAGACTGACCTCCATGGATGGATTGTGTGAAAGTAAATATGGTAAGAAAGAATGTTACTTGTGAGATGACGGCAGATAGAAGAGTATGGAAGAAGAAAACATGCTGCGCCGACCCCAAATAAAATTGGGATAAGGGCAGGGAGATGATGATGACTGACCTCCTTGGGCGAGACGCCCTGCACGATGGCATCGTCCTCCGAGTCGGAGTCGGCGTCCATGCCGTGCTCCTGGTGGAACGCGGAGCAAGCAACATCTACCTGTTAGCATACAATAACATTACATGGTAAATATATGAATAGTCCTGCATTATACAACACGGTAAATATATCTATAATTGAATGAGTTTTAGGAAGAGATGCACTATTTAACCATAATCATGATAAGCTGTTAAGTCGTCGATTCGACAAATGAGAATCAATTTGACGTTTGGTTGAAGTTAAATGGTGCAACTACCATTGATTATAAACTTCTCAACCAAAGAACCTCTAATTTAGATAAAAAAATATATGTGTAATGACATTCTAAGGAATAATCTATACTAGTTTAAAGCTGATTAGTTTGTTTTACACACTAATTTCAGTAACCACTGCTCCGATTTATTAGGAAAGACTATAGGCTACTCTGGCTACTTTTACTCAAGTGCGCTAAATAGTTCACATAAACCTCAAGCAGAAGCTAGTACCTAATCCAACGAGCATATTTTTCACTAGTTTATGCCAGAGGTTTCAACCACATGCCGTGGGAACTTCGGCACGAATCGGATAAAAAGTGGCCTATAGCCTTCCTCGATAAATGGGGTATCTTACTGAATGATTTCTTCAAATCGGACCAGTATTTCATGAGATTAGTGCATTCAAACAAACACACAAACTCTTCAGCTTTATACTATTATTAGAAAGAAAGAAAGAAAATAAATTTTATTGCGCAACAATAGACGCATACACACACTTAAAATTACCTGTAGATTTATTTTCTGTTCTAGAATCTGTTACAAAACTGAACCACTCACCAGCTGTTTCGGATTCATGTTGTACAGTATCCGTTCGGCATTGTTCTCGGAGTCGTTCCGAGACTCCATGATGGCCAGCAGGAGTTTGGAGGCGTTGTTCTTCAGCTCCAGAACTAGGTCCATGCGTGTCTTGCCGAGAGGGTTGATGTCGTTTAGAATTAAAGCTGTGATTATGTCTAAGCCGTTGCTTTCGTGTGTCGCTATGCAGTTCTGGTTTTCGTGGCAGGGGCCTGTGAAAAGACGAAGTCAGACAATATATTTTTGGAAGCCCATATTTATAAATTCTCAATTGTAAAAGTCATTGTGAAGTGCATTTATGTGAATTGCATTATTTGAGTCTTTTCTAGATTTATTTTTGAATTATTGTTATTTAGACATTCTATTACTGATTTTACGGTATTATTGATTCGATTTCCATATGTGATTTTGTTAATAGCATTTACAGTTATTGTACTGTCATCTGCACCTTTGGAAGGACGTTTTTATAAATTATGAACAAGAGCGGACCCAACACACTCCCTTGGGGAACTCCATATTCAACTGCACGTTTAGTTGACTTAAACACTTCTTCTTTTTTACTTTTCAGATTAATTTTGGATACCTCAGTGTATATTTTAAGGTTTTTAAGATATGATTCTATTGAGTTTATTACATTTCCACTGATACCATATTATAAAGTAAGTCTGACACCAGTCTAACCTAGGGGTATTGGGTTGCCCGGGTAACTGGGTTGAGGAGGTCAGATAGGCAGTCGCTTCTTGTAAAGCACTGGTACTCAGCTGAATCCGGTTAGACTGGAAGCCGACCCCAACATAGTTTGGGAAAAAGGCTCGGAGGATGATGATACCATATTATGCTTCTAATTTTCTTAATAAAATGTCATGACTAACGCAATCGAATGCTTAAATCATATCACAATATACAGCGCGTGGGGAGTAGTTTCCTCATGAAAACCACGAGAAACAGGTAAACTAGAATATATACAATTATTTACCTTGGCAATACTCAGTGAGCGTCTCCAAGGTCTGGTTGATGAGCGCCACATTACCCTCGTTGATGTACAGGCCCAGTAGACCGAGACCACCCGTGGTAGACCCACAGATGCAGTCCAGGAACATCAGGGTTTCTGACACCAGGTTGTAGTTAGATTTGTTGTTCTGATTGCGGAGTAGATTCTGTGGAGAGAGAAGTGGTTTAAAGTTGAAGAAATTGGGATAATTGGGGGGAGTATTTTATGTAGAGAGATTAGTTTAACTTTATCGGGAACGAAAACTCGTTAATCTGTACTAAGATTTTTAAGCTAAAGAGTTTGTTTCAACTCTCTAATCTCAGGAACTACTGGACTGATATGAAAAATTGGTTCAGTGTTAGATAGCCTATTTATCGAGAAAGGCCATAGTCGAGGAGGTTTTTATCCAGGTGTCCTAAATTCTTATCACGCATTTACGTACGAAGCGAATCCGTTGCCAGAAGCTAGTTATTGCAATATACGAGTAAATAAACTGAGTTTCTTGAGGGAAAACATGTTCGTTCGTTACCTGTAGGTCAGGATTGTGATTCTCACAGAGCAGCTGCAAGAACCTCAATATGGGCCTCATGATGGCAACCTTGGCCGGGAGCACGTCCGAGTTGCCAGCCTCTTTCTTTTCCGCCATTATCTCTTCCAGAGCTGTGGTACCTGGGACAGAAATGACTGTAGTTTAGCTTACAACGTACCATAGCATAAAGTTTCATATAAAATTATCAGAAGTTTTTGTTCAATACATTATTAAACTATTCAGAAAATAGCAAGAATATGCAAATTAACATTCGAGAACTTTGAAAAAAAAAAAACAGTTTTCCAATTACTTGAATCATAAGAAGGAATATAGAAGAAGAGGACCACCAAAGAAGCGACGGAAAGGGTGTGAAAGACGATATAAATAGTTTTACAACGGAAATGACGTCAGTTAGGAATGAGAATAGAAAGATGATAAAATTGGATAAAGGCTAAGGAATGACAATGATTAGAAGCTGGTGGTATCCGGACTTACCATGCGACATGGTGTGTATATCGGAGTACGCGTGCACAGCAGAGCCGCACGCGGTGGTCACCTCCTCATCCATCTCCTCGCCCACCACTAGCACGCCGGGGCTGGTCTTCGTACCTGGGCAATATCATAAATATTATTACATAATAGCTTTTTCCGTGCTTTCACACAAAAATATAGTCGTGGTGGCCTAATGGGTAAAGGACCAACCTCTCAAGTATGGAAGCGCGTTCGATCCCAGGTCAGGCAAGTACCAATGCAACTTTTCTAAGTTTGTATGTACTTTCTAAGTATATCTTAGACACCATTGACTGTGTTTCGGATGGCACGTTAAACTGTAGGTCCCGGCTGTCATTGATCATCCTTGGCAGTCGTTACGGGTAGTCAGAAGCCAGTAAGTCTGACATCAGTCTAACCAAGGGTTATTGGGTTGCCCGGGTAACTGGGTTGAGGAGGTCAGATAGGCAGTCGCTTCTTGTAAAGCACTGGTATTCAGCTGAATCCGGTTAGACTGAAAGCCGACCCCAACATAGTTGGGAAAAAGGCTCGGAGGATGAGCTTTTTCCGTGCTTTCTTTCTATGTCTTTGAGGATCATATACATGGATAGTATATGGTTTAAACTCGTCTAAAATAGGAACAGTACTAGAAGAAGCCATTTTGTTTAATTCTACTTCAGGTCCACAGCTACTGTCTCGAAACATTCCACCGAACCAGCAGGTAGACGCCCTAGGGAGTCCCAGCTAAGGGATCGTTAGGAAAAGTTAGAAGGAACATAGTAGGTTTTTGTCCGTAACAATCTGACTCCCTCCTGCGTTATCAAAAGCGCGAAGGTAATTTGATGATTTCCAAAAGTTACCTATAATTCGCCTCTTATTTGCCTCTTTTTTCGTTATGAGAATGATGAAGAGACCCCAGGCTTACCATCAGCGGTGACTGGCTTCTGCTTCTCGGAGTAAGAAGTGCGCTGCTTGTCGCCGCTGGCTGCGGCAGTACTACTGGCAGCTAGTGACCGGATCTCCTGCTGTGCTTCACGCATTTTGTCGTAGAATACCTGCACAAATTAAATTGTACTTCAACTTTTTGCAATTTTTTTTGGAATAGTAAAAAGGAAAATTGTGGGTCCAAGAGGATTTGAATTTACTTTTGTTTGATGCTTTATGAACAGCAGTTAAACGTAAAATTATCATGTTAAAAGTAACCCTTGAAACCTTCAAGTCTTTAAAGGCGTAAATAGACAGAACAATTATGTTTTACATTAAAAAGATATACACAGATACATACCTTAAAAAATGCTTGAGATATTTCGCCGTTTTGTAGTTTGGTAAATATGCTGTTCTGAATTATTGGGTTTCCACCTTCCAGGAGAGCGATACCTGAACACAAGTCATAATTGTTTATTAACTCTGTCAGATTAATATACAACAAAGTCAAGGCTATAGTGATATGGTTAAGTAGCATTAAATGTTTTTCTCTGAAAGTAGCAGTCTTAAAACCAACTAAAACTTGCTATTTTTCTTACAAAAAAGAACTTTACACTAAAAGTCCCAAAGCCAAAATCAAGTTACTTCTCACACAAATACTTACCAAGCTGTATAGCTTCCAGGAAAATGGCTTGTCGATTGGTGCTTTTAATCACCAAGTCTACCACCAGGTCCGAAGCTCCTTCCTTATCAAGGTGCGCCTGAACTTGGGCCAGCGTCTGACCAGTTCGCAGCAGCACTTTGGCTGTACAACCATTATTACATGTAAGTTGGGTGAATGTTTCAGATGGTGGTAATAGCAAACGGTGTTAGAAAGCTTTTTGGGATGCTAAATGAAAATAATTTTGGGTGGGGGTAATTTGGGTGTTTGTAGCAAAGATTACAGGTTTTGGGAGAAACATTGAAACGCTTACGGTGGGTGCCACCATTTAACTAGAACGATTACCCAAACATTTTCAGTTGTCAGTTGGCAAGTATGATTTGGCTATTATTATAGTTAAATGGTGTATCTCATCCTTAGAACCGTCTCCAATAGTCTAGATGTACTGAGAAAAACGATGTCAAGGGATTTACATACATATCTTTGTTTCATTTTGGGTTTTATAGAGTTCAGAATCACACAAATAAAGGTGTAGACACCATATTATTGCAAACGAAATTGCGGGTAAAAGTTAAACTACATAGGTGTTGATATTATATAATACAAAATAAAAAGTGCTATATTAAGAAATGGGTATAGCGACAAAGCAACTAACTAGGTGGTTACTCGCATATAGTGATTTGCACGTTGTGTCCAAGTACATACATTACATACTTATTTTATCCATGTGTGTTATTGAGCCAAACCAGCATCTAGCACGAAATTTTAATTATAACAAATATTCCAAATACTGAGATCGCAAAAATATGTCATTATTTATATGTGGCACCAATTTAGCAAAATCTCATGCTAGATCCAGTTTATTTCCATTATAATCTATGTTTACAAATTTTAATCCATAAAGCGTTTTGGGTGCAATCAGTGGTATATAAGTAAATAGATAATTAAAGAAGTATTACTTATAGCCCAAGGTTTCCGAGGGAATTTCCCATAAGAACTAGCTTAAGTCCTTATGTGGCTTTTGTAAAGAATAGTTTCTCAGGCTCTAGATCATCTTTGTACCCTTTTAAGTCGGTTTACTGATTTGGCGTGAAGTCTGGATTTCAGACGGACTCATTTTCTCATTTTATTAGTAAGGATTATACCATAAAGTGTGCACAAAACGCTCGTGTGTATAATACATTAGTTATAACAGTTTAACATTACGGTCTAGTGGCATGGACCCACCTGTCTTCATCTTCAGCGGATGGCTTTCTGCGTCGCATGCGGTGAGGTAAACAAAAACATCGCTACACTAATCTATTAAGTGTTAAATGTTAAGGTGCCTTTGTTAAGTACACGAGGAAAAAGTACATAAGTATTACGGTAGTTATTCTTATTTATAATAGTGATTTTTTTTTCTGAGAAAAAATAAATCTGCCCCAAAATCTGATTAAATCAGCCCCAAAGTCTTAAATTGCTTAATACGAATCAACGATAAAATCTTTTTTTTATTCTCATTTGTTAGGTGGAAGATTCTACGACATTAATGTCGGGGAATGAAATGCGTGAACATCTAATTTTATTTTACTTTTTCCATAACAAAGGCACCTTTTACGGCACTATAAGTATAAACTAAATCCTATCACCATTACTAAGAACCAGTTTAGTTTCAGATTAATTTTTGAAAGTTTATTAATTTGTTTTTTCAAAGAGAAAGATTATCAAAAAGAATTTTTATCTTTAAACTATGATGTGGATTTCGTTTCTGTGCTGACTATGCAGGTAATTTTTTTAAGTATTCAAGGGTTTTCGATGCATGTATTTATTTGTTTATTATTTATTTAAAATTAATCATCTTTCCCTTTGAAAACCAGAAACCAGAACCCAGTTAATCAGAAAGTTATATGTTGAAGTAAGTTATGAGTAGTGCTGAACCTACACTACATCTAGTAGTGCAAACTATTTGTCACTATCCTTTGTAAACTGTTAAACAAGTTGTTATTCCAATTTCATATTATACCACAAGACTGATTCACTATTTATTTACCTTGTTGCTTTTACAAAAATAAATGCAAAAAATTGAAATCCAAAAATTATTTGCCCCTTTTGTTCCTTTTCAATAGCAATATTCAGTAAATTTTAAGCCATATTTAGTAAATGATATGAAAAACTTGACTTTAAGATGCATATGAGTATGTAGAGTATCCCGTGTAGAAAATAGTAATCGATATAAGTTAACTTTTAAAGACTTCATTTGATTAATAGTGAATTCAGCCTCAAGGTTATTCCTTACCATTAACCATTTACCATTAACCCCAGACCTAATTAATTTTAAAAACTATGATTGCTGATATTACTTGAGTGACAAGGACATTCAAAATATCCAAGCTTGCGTGATATCTCATTTTAACTCAGAGTTCAGAGAACCAAATGATTTATTTATATGGAGCTGAAAATAACAAAGATTATATTGCCTACTATGACATAGACAAAAGCAGCTTTAAGAGCAAAACTGTCTCATAAATCTACACCGGCATTTTACCTACTACATAAATTATGGGAACCCACTGTTCCAGGTTTGGACCCCCTATCTTCCAAATTCCAAACGGAATTATCCCTTGTACCTCGTCACCCAAGTATATCACCATAACCCAAATGACCCGTCCCGAGCATCGAACCTTCCACAACTTACCTCCAGGGCCGTGGGTGACGGCGAGGGAAGATGGCGGCGGGAGGATCTTGGGCTCCGACTTCCGGTTTATGAAGTACTGCGAGAGTAGCTTGGAGCGGAGTTGGTTGCCCTAGGAAGATTATATTGAATAGTAAAGTTATAAACCTTTTCAGGACGTTTTCAGTAAGTGATTAAATAACTGATCGTCCCTGTACACACTACGTTTTTTAATCGGTCGCCGATACGTGTGTTTAGCGATAAATGTACTCTGTAGAACACTACTGCACTATAACCCTCCTTGACCATCCTTTTGTAAATGTGTACTAAAACCCGCGATAGATACGCAACAGATTCATAAGTCATTCAATATTCATAAGTCGTTAAAAATAAGAGTGATTAAGGGATAAAGTGCCCAATTCCGACAGTACGTTTTACCTCGGGTTTTCTCGTTTCCTAGCGACAAATCAGTAACTCTAATAAATAAAATCTATTGTGAACTGAACAATGTGATCAACTGAATGAGTTACAATAAAACAATCAAGGTATCATACCTTCTCCCCATATTCCGGGTCAACAGCCATCATCTCTCTAAGAGTCTGCAGTACTTTGACGCACAGCTTCTCTTCCTTTTCTTCTAGAAGTTTCTCTGTATGTCGAATCAGTCTGCAAGTGAAAAATGTTCATTCCTTAAAACGAAGAATTGCAATTTTTGGCTGCTCACTTAATTAAGTATCCAGAGAAAGAACATAAAATGTTTTAAATAGAATCTAGGAAATAATTGTCTCAGATTACGGCAGATAGGGTTAACCAGCTGATAACCCAACATTCAATGCATCGTCGTCGTCGTCATAGCCGATATACGTCCATTGCAGGAATACTTCCCTCTCCCCTCCCCCAATCTTCGTTTTGAGCGAATTTTCCCATACTGACCGCGCTGAACATTGTTGAAAGGTTCTTTTAACCTACAGACAGACATGTGTTGCTGGGGAGTTTGTTGCGCCACTTCGATGTGGGAAGGGTGGGCGTTTTGGGGGCTGTCTTTTATATTTTTTGACGGTCGAAAAGTGCTGTTTTGCAGTCATCATCATCATCATCATCAGCCTATCGCAGTCCACTGCTGGACATAGGCCTCTCCAAGTGAACGCCACTGAGATCGATTTGCAGTCAAGTTTGAATAAATTATTTTTGGATTTGATTTTGAGTATGGCGCAGCGCATTTTCAGTGCGTTGAGCAGAATTCTGCTTTACCTGGATATGAAGATCCCACTAGTGTCAGACTGCGACACCTCCCCTGGACTGGTGAACAGCAGATGAGGTTTGTACAGGATGTCCACCAGCAGAGACTGTTCAGCTTGCAGCAGAGGCCGCAACTGTTCTTCTAGGAGAGCCACTATCTCTTGCAGACCTTCCATCACTGATCTGTCGTTTTGGAGGTTCGCCTAGAAATCAGATTATTTTATGTACAAAGGGGTAGATCTATATAGAAGATATAGAATAGTAGTAGAGGAGTACCTACATAAAAGTATATAAGGGTAGTACATAATGGAGTTTACAAGGGGGAGTACATAAGGGGGTATATGTAAAGCTAATTAATAAATGTTTAATATTATGTATAGCATTTTCTATGGGCATTGGATGCCTGAATTAAATAAATAAAATAATTCGCGCAGTACAGGGGAATACCTAGGGCGAGAACATAATGGAGTAAATAGCGGACTACATAAGGGATTATATAGGGGAAGAACAAGGGAGCATATACTGTGAGTATATATAGGAAGAAGTAGTATATAAGGGCGTACACAAGGGGAGTACATGACGGTACATAGAACAACATCGATAATAAGATAACGCAGGTGATCATAAAAAACTTGAAGAGTAAAACGAACCTGTGAGGCCATCTTCTCAAGCTTGGAAGTCTTGGAGGCTAGCAGCCACTTGCTGGTCTGACGGGAGAGTGCCGCAGCTTTGTCGAACACCGTCTGAATCTTAGCTTCTAACTCTAGAGGTATTGCTATGCTGCGGGATTTAGCTGGAAAAATGAAGAGACTTCATGTAAAAAAAATCTTACGAATACTAGCTTCCGCCCGCGGTTTCACCCGCGACTCGATATAACAGCTTCCCGTAGGCGGATGATGTCAAAAAGATCTCTATCAGGTGTCCTTCTTCAGGGTCTAAGCTGCCTGCCGTCTAATTTTCAACTTAAACGGTTCAGCCACTTTTGAGTTATAATAAAATTCTAACACGAGTTTCTTTTAATGTATAGATGTTTGTCGTTTTGGTGACTTTCGTAAAGGTACAAACGCTATATACCTCCGTCGATTTTAAGGCCACTGAGGTGTACTGTATTCGTCTTGAGAAATACTACTATCATCCAACCAGTTTTACTACATGAACAAGTATCTACTCACCAACATCACTAAGCGTCCGTATGCACTTCTCAACGTTTAGTTTCTGCGGCGGCGTCAGCCACGGACATTGGTAGATACTAAACGTAGTCTGAAGCAGCTTCACGAATATCGACTGTCGGGTCTGTGGAGGGATAATAATTATTAGTTTTTGATCTCTATGAAGATACCGAACAATGAATATTTACTCTATTTGTGTTACATCTTTCAATTTTTTAAAATTTTATATATTTATGTAGATTTTTACACATCCAAACTAATATTATAAATGCGAAAGTAACTCTGTCTGTCTGTCTGTCTGTCTGTCTGTCTGTCTTTTCTTCACGCCTAAACTACTGAACCGATTTGTGTGAAATTTGGTACAGACATAGTTTGAAACTTGAGAAAGGACATAGGATAGTTTTTATTACAAAAAAAAAAAAAAATAAAATTATTCCGGACATATAGCGCCATCTATTGGTCAAATCAAAAATCTGCTGGTAGTCACTATTCCACGCGAACGAAGTTGCGGGCAAAAGCTAGTTTACAATAAAGAAAATTATGACAATGAAAAAATCTATCCTAGTTAAAAAAAACTAAAAAAAACATGTTTCAATCTGATTGCACAGTTTTCTTTATATCGTAGGTTATGAAACTAGGTATGTGTTAGCCTTTTTAAACTATGTTTAAGTCGGCTTCCAACCTAACCGGATGCAGTTGAGTACCAGTGGTGTACAAGGATTATAGTTTTTGTTTTATTGTTACTTACTTGAAATAGAGGTGTTATGTTGAAAAAAATATTCCAAGCAGCAGCAAAATATAAAAGGAATTATTGCTTTGTAAATAACGAACAATTATAAAAATTACTTTCTTCAGACTGAACAAAATTGCATAGCAATTATCAATTCAGTCCTTTTGAAGTACAGGTATTTTTGAAGCACTCTATGTACTTTATGATATTCTAAGGCGAATTGTAAAAAAAATTAACCTAATCCATTCATTGGTTTAGCCACAGGAGTCATTTTTCGTTTTCATAATTTACAACATCATGTGTAAAGCAGAGATAAAGTTAGGATTATCCAATTTTTTGATCAGTTGACACAGCTGTCAGTTTTCAAGGGAGAATTTCCGTTTTATGTAATGACTGAGTCTAATATGGTGTTCTCATTCCCGCACATTTTTATTCTTTAAAATAAAATAAATATTTTTAAATTACAACTTGTTATGGTTCATTTTACTACAAATACACTTTTAAATTAAATTGTTGATCTTTTCCTACATTTTATTTTTATTTATTTTTTTTATTTTTTTTTATTTGTTCCTTTATTTCAGGCAACTAGGGCCCATAGCAAATACAATACATAAATAAATGACATATCAATACTTATAAACTAATACATACAAAAATAAAAACAACTACAAACTACGTATTGACACGAGTAAGCGGTCTCGTGTTACACTTCGTGGTGTCGCGTAACCTCCCGCGGAATCGCCGGAACACGACACCCTTCGGCCAAAACTGTTCTTGAAACAAGTCGAGATGCTGAGTCGGCACACGTACCACAAACGATTTAAAGTTCGTGTTATGACTCGACTCTAACTTCTCGACTCTCAAAGTCCAGTTGGTCTTCACTCGAATATACTCCACGATCTCCTCGACCTTCGTGGAGTGATGTAATCGCGAAACATACAACTGCGTCGTAGGAATAGCGGGGCGCAGCAGCATGTTTGGACCCGTCAATGCAGTTCCGCATTGATTCCGACTTGATGGCTTCTTCTTCTTCCTCTCCACCCTTATGAAACCATCTGCATCAGCCTTCCCTTTGGTTGGTTCAGGATGAACCGTTCCTTGGGTTACTTCAGGGTAACTCTGAGTTCCCACGATAGCCTTAGGTTGCCGTTGAACGGGAATTTGCTTTACGGCAGCCGAGTAAACACGTCTAGGCTTCGACGTGCTTACATTCATCGGCGTCCCGACGACAGGAGACGCGGAGGGGCGGGGCACAGTTTAGCATCGCTTGCAGTGACGGCGACCGGCGACGAGTGCACTATTGCTGACGCGGCGCTCGGCGATGCGTTGGCCTGTCCGTGGCGTGTGTTGTCGCTGTTGGCAGGCGCGAGTGACCTACTTACAGTGTTTCGTAATTCTGTTACTTCACTGCGTAGATCACTAATGGTAGATTGCGATGCTTCCAGCTTCAACTGCAGCTCGACCAGGCTAGACCTCATGCTAGTGATGTCCTTTAGGAGCCTGGTGACGTCGACGTGGTCAAACGTGACCGGGGGCAGCTTGCGCAAATCCTTTGCCACGAAAGTTGGTACGTCGTCTGGGTCGGTCTCCTTCAGCACTTTAATCATGTCTTGGAGACTCCTCTCTCCCTTTTCATCCCTCCTGCGGGACGGCATTCGATCTGCCATAAGCAGCGTCTCGTACAGCAGCGTCTTGGCGCTGCGTATCTCCGCCTCAGTGAAGTTTGAGGTGCAGATCTGGGTCACACTGACCTCATCCATGACGTCCAGCTGGTACCGCAGGAACGCCAGGACCTCGTTCGCCACAAGTTCTTCCGAACGCATGGTGTGCAAAAAATATGCGGCGACGGCTGACGCCGCGCTCGGCCGAAATTATAAATGATAATTTCTGCGTACGGTGCAGGCGCGTCCGATGTCAACGCTAGTACGCGATGCACTGACTTCTCAATTTAATTGATTGATAATATTTTCTCACCTGCACAGTGGTACTCTGGTCGCTGAAGGGCGAGTTAAAGAAGGTACAGATAGTGTGCATGAGAACGTCTGTCACGTAGTTGACCCACGCCTTCTGAGTGCCCACTGCTGGACGCAGCGAGCTCGACGCCATCTCGGATGAAGGACCTGCTGAACCGATAAATAGGAATATATGTAATAGCTGGTGTGTGGTGAAAAGCTGAAGAGTGAAATACGTACGTTTATTTTGCGACAAAGTAAAAAATAAAGTAACGTTAGTATAAGGTAAAGTAAAAATAGTTTCTGTCTAGCCTTACTCTTTCCGTTATTTTATTATGCTATCTATTACTTCCATTATTTTGAGATAGATAGATTATAGAAAACTGGGTTTTAACTAACTCATATCGATTGTAAGGCTTTCACTTTTAGGCTCGATTTCATCCATAAAATGAACATCAATTCTAAAAATACTGTAGATTTTTACGTACAAGCTTCTTAGTAAACAGTTGTTTGAAGGAAAACACGCTTATGTTGTCTTCTTCTTCAGAACTTTTCAGAAATTCACCTCACAAGCGAGATGTCAGCCAGTATATAATATTTGTATAAACATTCTTATCTCCAGTTGTCTCACCAGCAGCATGCGTCCCGTCACTGTGCAGTATGGCCTGCATGTCGTGCAGGAAGGATCGCTCGAACAGGTCCCACATGTAGTTGCTGGAGTAGATCTCCTTCATCTCCACCTCCGTGTCGATGTAGCAGTGGTTCAGGAAGCCTACGTATGCTTCTTTCACCTGGAATTTACGTTTCACGTTAGAAATAAGTGTTAAGTGGAAGGGAAAATGTAAAACCGACATCAAAATATCTATTTTCTGCTGTAACTTCGGGATTAGTAATAAATATTAAATAAAATTTATTTCAAGTAACTTTGATTCAGACATAATATTATAAAAAAAAAATACAAAAAAAAATGTCGATAAAATACAGACCCAACACTACCACAAACAATATTACAGAGTCGGTTGTCTATTGTAAGAGTTTGAAAAAAAATTAAAAAATTTGAATTGAAGTGCAGAGAACGAAGTGTTTAATCGCATCATTCTCTGCTCTTCAATTGCAATTTTTAATAGCTTCGCAAAAAAAATGGCAAATACCCTCAATTTTTCAGGATGTCATATTATTAAGTCAGGATTTTGCATGACAATATGTAACCTGAATGTAGCAATGGTTCAGGAACTTACCTCAGGTATACAGTCAGTGTGCGTGATCATAGACACGATGTCATCTAGCGGCAGTAGCGAGTGGCACTTTATCTCCGTGTACACGTTCTTGCCCATAGTGCAGCATGTTAGCAGCTTCACTAGCTGGATGTGGTATCTGGGTGAAGAATAAACATAAGTTTAAAAAAATATAAGGCACAGATTATATAAAACATGACAAATCCGATATGAGGGTATTTGATGGATAAAGATGAGCAGAGATGCCATAATGCAGGTAGGTCAGGTGCCTTCATTTGGGTCAAATTACTGTTATTACGGTGGGCACGACCAACACGATCAGTTACGAGTGAACTAACGAGACGTTTCGTTTTGTGAACCTTCTGATAACGATTTTTAGTATTACATAAAATTATCAGGTCCAAAAAAAGCGTGTAAGGGCGAAGACAGTGACACCCGCACTTTGGCGCGCTACTTATGCGATTTTCGGTTACGGCACCTCCGCTAGTCATTTTATTCTTCATGGTTCAAACTTTACTGAATGACCAACGCAAGTACCTGAGTGCTTCTGGCATTTCATTGGTTCTGCGGAACTGTCTCATCATCTGTATGAAGTTGTTGAACGACACCTTGTCGTTGTAGAATACCAGCACGTCTTCACCTGCGTTCACCATCTGGGAAGGCATATTTGAAAGAAACAGGTAAAACTATGATTTATTGCGTAATATAAATATGTAACCTAATTTGATAATCCAACCTGCTAATTATTCAGTTTAAATAGCCCGTTTATGGCGTTTATTGAGGAAAAGTATGTTTATCTGTCTCAATTCATATTTATATGTAAAGTTTTCTAGCTGTGTCCTCGAAAAAGTGTTCACAAGACGCTGGTAAAACCGCTAGCGAAAAATAAGGTCTATAGTATAGGCGAAACATTTTTTTGTTTGTTTTGTTTAGGTACCTGAAAGGCTAAGATATAACTGAACTACTGACAGACTATCCTAATTTAGGCAAAATATAGGCTATATTTTATCCGGCCACTGGCAGTTCCCATTTGACTCGAGTAGAACCCCCGGCGGAAACCAAGGTCCTAACTAAAAGTCTTCCTCACCTCTTGCATAACCAAGTCCTGGCTGCGTCGAATATACTGTGTGTCAGCATGCACAATAGTCTGCAGGAAGTGCAGGTACTCGGGTCTCCGGCCGCGGGACTCGATGCAGTGCACGAAGTGAGCCACCACCTTCTCATTACCCTCGTGGCTGCACAGCGCCGCGTTGTCTTTGAATATTGAGCATACGGTTTGGGCTTCGCGTATCTGTGGGAAGATTTTGATGATGTTAAAATTGTAAGATTAGAAGATATTTAAAGCGTAAAAATCGAGTAATAAAGACAACAAAAACTGGCGACTTGAGAACCTCCTCTTTTCTTTGAAGTCGGTTGAAAATACACGAGTCAAGGAGGAAGATAAGATGCTTGATTATTTTGAGATAGGCACATCGTTTGTGAACTGTTACATTTATAGGGATAATTAAATTAAATCACACAGAAAGAACTCATAAGCCATAGAAGTGTAAAAAGTAAACAGTACCACTAACAAATCCAGTTACTATTTTTGGCGAACACAATAACAAAGGGCTCCTAAAATATTTTCAACTACACTTTTTCGATACTTTTCTGCTGAAACTCATTCAAAATCTTTCTCACCCCAGCATTTAGGAATAAATCCAGATGTTTGTGCAATATAGCCTGATTCTGCTGGTTGCCGTGACAGAAGTGCTGCAAGAACTCGTGAGCCAAAGCCAGGAGTTCATCCATTGCCATATCGTCTTCATCATGAGGCACCTGTGAAGGGAAGAGAGAATTTATATTTTGGGGGGCAAAGGTGGGGTTGCAAAGTGGTGAGAGGATTTCTTTTTGAGTGCTTTTGGAAAGCAGGATTTTGTAATATAGCATGAATAATATTTATATTTTCCTGTCTGGCTTGCAAGAGAAAATTACTGGACCGATTTAAGTAAAATTTGGCACTCAGCCAAGTCTGAGAAAGGATAAAGCTACTCTTTGTCCGAGTACCAGAAGTAGATTTTCTTTTTATATAATAAACTAAATACGGCAACGGGCAACTTTTAGCCAAGTTATTTTTAAGTAAATATAAAAGGATTTGGAGGATGTTTCCAATATTAGGGTTTGCCCATGCTCGTAGCATGCAGACATGTTTGAGCACTCACTGATAATCGCTTGAATGATGTCTGCAAAATAATACTATGACTGAACAAAAAATTTAAAATGGTTTAAAAAATTATCAGGTTTAGTACAAGATTGTGAAGCAGAACGGAGTCTGTTGATTGATACACCCGTGCATTGGAGCTTAATGTCGGCCCTGCACCTGATGTTTATTCTATCGTATCGGATTGCAGTCCCTGAGGATGTCTGCGTAATTGCTTGTGTACCACAATATCTCGTGCGTTGATCTCCTCAGAAATATAGATGGTTATTACAGAGAGATACAGACATTCATAACCATATTTAAAGGTGACGCTTGTGAAGTGAAAAAAAAAAGAAACATAAATAAAAAATTGGTAAAAAAACTTTTAAGTTAAACGGTTTTATCTTATGTGCACTGAAAACTAAAAAATAAAAAAAGAGTTACTTACCTGTCAACCTACGTAGGTGGTCCCGGTCATATTAGACTAAAATAAAAACGTGGGGCCCATTAACTATAGCTGTAGTACTTTCTTCTAGAGGTATAATAGGTGTGGATTGCATCGACTTACTATAATCGTAACTGGAGATTTTGACAATCAATAATCAGCCGTAGCGGCTTCACCAGCGAACGCCGAGCTCATGATCTACCAAAGTATAAAGATATGCTTTGTCATAGGTAGGATTTCAGAGGGTCCCACGTTTTTATTTTAGTCTAATATGACCGGGACCACCTACGTAGGTTGACAGGTAAGTAACTCTTTTTTTATTTTTTAGTTTTCAGTGCACATAAGATAAAACCGTTTAACTTAAAAGTTTTTTTACCAATTTTTTATTTTCTAGTTTTTAGTATATAATGATAATGCCTACCGAATATTCTTCATTCTATATATGGTTCAGCAGCGGTGAGGGAGTGCCAGACTCTTACTGACTAAAAACCGTTGTGTTTCGTCATAGGCCTTTTATGTACCACGACCACGGTCACTCTTTCGGACAATCCCGCAGCCCAGGCAGGCCTTGGCCCTGTTGGGCCCCGCTGGGGTTGCTGACAGTATTCTACTTGAGTAGCCCTTTCATTTGATACCCATATTGAGGGGGTTGTAGAAAAATATGTAATCCGCCATTTTGTATCGGCGGCCATATTGGATTTACAATGTTATTGATATTACTATATTGTATTGTCATCGGAATTAAAGGTGTGTACCAAATTTCAGATCAATTTGACAACAGGAAGGTACTTAAATTTGAATTACTAAATTTGACCCAAGAATAAATAAAACAAACGGGGTGAGCTAAATAAAACCGTTTAAAAACAGCTACTGTGGCTGACAATCAAACTTAATAAAGATCAGGCTATCTATCTTAAGGCAGTTTAAACATTTACCTGTAACAGATCCAGTACAATAGTATGCACTCTAATGTTCCTTAGCAGTCGTTGCTCGTGTCTGCGCGGACGACCGGTCTCGCCACCGCCGCTGTTCCCGTGAGTGCAGTACTTTATCATGCGCTGCAGAATCTGTAGAGAGAAAGGTTTTTTTTTTACGAAATTTTGGAAATAAGACTCAAACAGTCGATGGTCTGGTTGGGCTGCGGGATTGTTCGAGTTACCGCGGCCCTGGTGCATAAAGGGTTAAAGAAGTAATATGGTGGGTTTTAGTCAGTAAGAGTCTGGCACTACCTCACCGCTGCACTCACAGCGGGAGGGATAATTCACTATTATATAGAGGGATTAAATCACTTGATAATTTCACATAAAAACATGGTCTGGCTGAAATATGTAGGTACTAAAATATTACAGTTTAGATATTTTTTTTCGCTTTAAACGTTGGCTAAAAATAATTAGGCGTGAACTGGGTAAAGAAATTAATAAAAGATTTTTCTGCATGATTATTTCTATAGTGTTAAATATTCTTTTATCACCCTTGATACATATGTTATAAAAAATCTTCATTGAATGTAGACTTAATATATAACTTATTTATCTAACTCACCTCTTTAATCTTCAGATATTCGTTGTGGTCGTGCTTGGCAGTTCTAGAAGTATCTAGAACATTATCCATAGACGCGTTGCGTTCGAGCACCGCCCCGCCTGGACCCACCGTGCCTGTTAGACCTACAAAAACAATGAAAGTCGTCAAAAATATACCGACAAATTAAGAACCTCCTACTTTTTGGGAAGTCAGTCAAAAAGCCTGTACAGTTTGCGAGAATTTTTTTAATCTTAGTAACTACGATATAAGACGAGTATCTACAACCTGAGAAATATATAAGCACATTGGATAGTTTGTTCGGGAACTATGGGCAGAATTGAAAAATTATCTTTAGTTATCTCAATGAGCCCACTTATTTAGGCACACTATAGTTAAGAGGCTACTTTAAATCTTATGCCCGTTTTCACCAACAATCTCTTAACGTTTCCCTAGCTAAGTGTCACTTAGAATTAGGGGTTTCTCAATATTTAAAGGTTATAAGGGACACTTAAGCTTTGGTGAAAACGAAATTCGTATTAAGTGTTCCTAAATGTTCTTTCGGGATCCCTAATTTTAGGTATTTGTTGGTGAAAATGGGCATTAGTCCCCGAAGAAAAAGTAAATATTAACAATAGTAAATACAGCCAAAATAAAATAATATACATACTTATATGCTCATCAATGAGAACTGCGCGTCCTTTATTGAAGACCCACAGCTCTGACTTCTCCACGCTCTGTCGCAGCAGGTCTAGGTCCGCCTTTATCTGTTTGTAGGACTCCACGTCGGCGTCTGATACTAGCAGTTGTACCTGAGGGTTAAACGGGACCATTAAAATGCATACTTACTTGGTAGAGTTTTATGTTTAATGGAGAAAATCATACTTAAAACATTTGGTTGTTTTAACTGGAGAGGGCAGAAGGAATATGCAATAAAGCGCTTGCTCCAGTTGGGAGACGGATTTTAGATTTAGATAGAAAGAATTAATTTATTCACATAATAGTAAATTTCTTCACGATATTTTCAAAAACCATTTGATGCCACGAGTCAATCAGTTATACCTAACGTTAACAGATAAGCTTGTAAAAAGTATCGGTTTTATCAGGTTACGAACCGGTAAAAAAAAGCGAAACTTTAAATTATTATCAGATCAAAACAGCAAAACAAAAACCTTACCTGCTTAAAAGCAACCAACACTTCTTGTCGCTGACTAAAATGTCTGAACAGGAGTGCCAGGGCTCCGGAGACCAGCGCAGCCGATGCTCCTTGAGAGCACAGCTGCAGCAGCACTCGGAGTACCATCCTGCCCCCACATTCGTCCAGGTCTAGACCATCCCTGGACAGAGACCAGTAAGTTAGGTAAACCCTGGGTGGAGTAAGGGGAGGAAAAAGCATAGGCTTGAAGCAGGACTGTCACAAACACCGCGTTCCGGAAGATAAATAGACGTTACTTTATGAGATGTAGCTTAGGGTTTGTTTCTCTGCTTTACTGGTATTTTTACCCAGGTAGAGAAATACCAAGGCTGTGGCAGTGGCAGGATCACCGTTGTAAGTTGACTGATATGAGACGTGGAAACTTTGAGAGCTGAAAGTGGGTGCTATGTCACCAAAATACCTCCATTTTGCTTTAATGGACATTTATGTTATGAAACCTGCTTAGCCACATTATATGTTAAGTAACGAGTATTTATCCAGCTTCAAGAAGGGGATGTAACGCATCAGAATACAATAGGTCTAAGAAGATACTTAAAGCATTCTATTGGATAGTAGTTTTTCAAGAATAAGGATGAGCCTGACTTGAACGTTGAGTATAGTTCTCGCAAAGCTCAATGGCGGTCCATCAAAAGCGTATGCGCATACGGTTCTCCCTCACTTCTGATATCTAAAAATGATTTCTGCGCAGCGATTCGCGCAAGGTGAAGTTATGACAAGAAGTTTTATGAGTACACGAAGTTTTTCATATATAACTTACAAGATTAATTCAGAATTTTGTACAGAAGCTTTACAGTTTTCACAGAAGACTGTAATTAAGCTTAGATTTATTAGACCCAGAAAAATATATGTTATAAACGAAAATATATACATTGTTTTATGTATACATAAGAAGTTGTTATTTAACTCAAGAACAATCTCAAACCCAGAAATACCAGCTATATTAATGAGATGTTAATTTCAAATCAACCGAATAAACCCAATTCAATTTAGCACCAAACCGTAGTATTGCTAGCTCTTGCAATAAATACCACTAAGAAAAGACTCTCAAGCAATTTCGTTATTGGAAAACTGTTCTATCATGCACCTCGAACAAAGGGCACATTTCTTTGTAATACTAAACACACAATTGCAGGTTTTTCACAGTTCTGCTAAAACTATCTAGTATTTAGGGTCTCATGCATTTTTATTGTACAAGAATGTGGGTACACATTTTTTCTAATTCGTAGGAATTTTTGAAATTGTTTTTATGGTTATTCACCTATATCATTTAGCTTCAAAACATAGTATGTACATATAATTTCAAATTAAAATAATAAATAATCCCACAACAGGACTTGACAAAGTTGAATGTTAACACAAATGCATACAGAACCATTAATTGGGTTAGGTTAGTATTTTCATTCAGCAGTAAGGCTACCAAGATCAGCAGAACATGCTAGGTTTTAAATCTGCTCTTTTTGTCCTTTGAACTTCACAAACTTCCCATTTAATGCCAAGAAAATATTATTCATAATAAAACATACAATTAAAATAAAACCCAATTTAGCACGCATGTATGTCACAATGCTGTTTGAGATGATAAATTACTTACTTGTATTTGGTACACTCAATAAAATAGTTAGACCCAGAAAGATCCGGACGAACACCTGAGACAGCTTCCAGATAGAAGTCAGAAACCCAAAATAATATCAATAGATCAGGTATATAAACCAAAATAATACATAGAATTTGTCCACCTTCAGATTTATAAAAGCACCTTTTTAGATCGGAAACCAGTTGCCTCAGGAATAGACTTGACACATAGTTCAAAGGAGCAAAAAGTACGCAAGTCACAAAGCGATTAGTTAGCCGTTCCCATGCCAAGTTAGTGATCGCATGCAAGTACTATATCTTACTAACAAATCTACATTTTTGGGCAGACAGCTGTCAGGCACAGTTTGTATTGCTCTGAAAAACATATCACATTAGTACCGTTATTATTTCCCTCTTGTTTTTATTGACAATCAGTTTCTTTATGTTGTTGTGGTCATTACATATACACCGTATCTATAGTACCCCTATCTATCATTGTGGGGATGCGCACTACATAAATTTAATTGTGACGTCTCCTTATTTACTTTTTTATGCACTCCCTTTCTAATATACTTCCCTTATGTAGTATCATTCACCTACCTTTCTCATTAATGTCTCGTAAGGGTTTAATTATATAAATTTTGAAATAATCAGAGTGGACTTAAAGTTTTTACAGTGAAGACATCAACAGCGTTTTATGTAATTGTTAAACTTCTACTTGACAAAAGTGATTCTAATAAATATATCGATCTTTTGAATTTCAATAAAACCATCTCTAAAACTCATCCAAAGTGTTTTTACAGTATATTGTATCAAAAAACAATTTGAATATGCACCTAAATTAAAAAATATAAATTATGTAGGTATATGCAATGACCACTAGTTTAACGCCCCGTCACCAGTCAACATGCGTTAGTCACTGATAGTGATACCAACTTATACGATAACATACAGAATTCTACTTATTATGAGACAAATATGAAATGTATAATGAGAGCTTGAACAAATCTTACAAGCTAATATAAGTTAGGGTTGGAACTATAAAAGAAGTCGATAGTTTATCGATGTCGATAAATTAGTCGTAAATTTGCCCAACCCTAGACAGTTAACTGCTATAATACTCAGAAAACAATATATTTTTAAGATATTTAAGATTGGTTCAAACTCAATAGAATATTTAAATACAAATTTTATAGAGATACCAAAGTTTACAATAATTATGAACCTGTAATAATGTTTATTTTACAATTTACAAATATGCTACAGAAATTTAGGAATAGTAAATGTAGTAATTTTACAATATTTTATAAAGGTATAGAGAATTTCAGTTGAACTAAGATCTATGTAGAATAAAGTGGAAATTTTAAGAGAAAATTATCATTTTATTAAGTTAGCCAATATTAAAGAAATCTACGAATATGTAGTTGATCTAAGGAATGTAATTACTGAAAAGTTTTAAATGTTAAATACGATACATAGATACCAAATAACCCATGAAAAGCTGGATAAATCAAACAAACCATTTTCAACTGGGTACCAATAATACCCAAGTAAAAAAAAATATTTATTGCTATCGATATTTTTTAACCTTGACTGATTTCCCATCCTTCTCTAAACCCACTTGACTTTTTATTGTTTGATTTACCACTCCCCACTTTCCCCCCTTGTCACCGATATTCCCCTACTCACCGACAGCTGAAGATCCCTTCAGCCTGAAGGCCTATCGCCTCCACATCAGCCCGGCCGATGGTATCAGCCGACCTCTCGCCGGCCTGCTCGAACTCCTTCTTGAAGATCGACAGTAGACAGCTGATGCGGTAGTCCAGCCGCACGTCTAGGATGAACTGGAAATACGAAGATACAAAGCCACAATAATATAAAGAGTAACGATAAAAATTAACCCTGCACGTGTTAGACAGGAAAAGTGAGTAAGCCATACATATGTCACGCTCCAGTCCTTTCAAAAATATTGAGGTTAGCATTTTTTTTCTCACAAAAACATAACGAACTTCCTAAAAAACATAACAAAAGAAAAAACATCCGTGTCCCCAAGAAGGTTTGTGTTAACACACTTATTTGAACCGAGTTATGATAACGTACTAGCAAACTCGAAATCAGCACTCTGAGAGATTGTTCACTTGTAATGATGTCCTGTTCTAGTACTACAAGACCGAATTTCTGTATAGTATACGTTCGAATTGTACCTTCATTATGCAGTCCCTGTAGCTTCGATGCTATCTATATACCCTATCTACGTACCCTTTTTCCAACGTAGGGTCGGCTTGCTGGTTGCCCTACTCCTCACCTGCAGTATCTCGATGATCTTGAGCTTGGTGTCCATGACGAGCGGGTGCTCCCGCGCCAGCAGCAGCGCCGACGCGCTGCGCTGCAGGCCTCCGCCCCCACCAGGTGGTATTGAACTACTGCCTGCCTGCTGATGTAAGAAAAAATTATGTTGTGTCACTCGTATACAATATGTAAAGAAAACCCTATACGATTGTTAAGTATCATTCTGAGTTCATCCCAACAAAAAACTACTGAATGGATTTTAATGAAACTTTACAATAATATAGCTTATACATCAGAATAACACATAGGCTACAATTTGTAAACATATTGTTCGAAATACTCTGAATATCTGCGTTTACCGCCCCCCTCAGGGAGATTTCAGTATATTTGAATCGGTAATTGAAGATTCACTTAATAAATTAAAATCAAGTCAGAAATGTAAAATTATATGTGGTGATTTCAATGTTAATATCTTGGAGGCTTCTCCATTAACTACTAGAATTTTGAACTTATTTAAGTCTTTCAATTTAGTGAATTTATTTTATGAACCAACGAGAATAACGGAGTCTTCTTCTACTTGCCTCGATAATGTATTTACCGATTCTGTTGAATCAAATAATACTTTAGTCTTTAACGACCTCACGTCCGACCACTGTGGCCAAAAAGTGAGTTTTCCCATGGTAATTCATACGAGTCCACTTAAAATTGAATGCAGGCCCCATTCAGCTAGTCGTTGTAACAGATTTAAATGTAATATAGTTAAAAAAATTAAACCCAACATTATTAACAACGAGGATCCTAATGCCATCTATGGATCACTTTTCGGTATTGTTCAGAAAGAATTTGATTCCACATTTAAAACCAAAACTTTGGAAATTAAAAGTACCTCGGCCAACTTTAATCAATGGGCCACCACAGGTATTTATAAAAGTAGAGCGAGGCTGTATGAGCTGTATGAAATAAAAACGTATCAATTTGATGATGCATTTGTTAGTTATGTTAAACAATATTCTAAATTATTTAAAAAGGTTTGTAATATCGCAAAATCTAAATTCTTAAGCGATACAATTAAAAAGTCAAATAACAAAATTAAAACTACATGGAAAATAATAAATAACGAAACTGGTAAATCGGTCAGGCATGAAAAGAAGTTGGAGATCTTAATCGATAACAAACTTGTTAGTCATGCGGACGACGTAGCAAAAGCCTTTAACGAGTTCTTTGCCGATATACCCATAGCTACAACTCGCTCCTTAAATTCTTCTTCGACTGATGCTGAGAAGCTTTTGCGTAGTTGTGTACCCAAGTGTGACTTCTTATTCAAGTTTGAGCATGTAACGCCGCAAGACGTCATCAATGTCTTCAAAACTCTCAAGGCAAAAAACACCGGTGATTACTGGGGTATTTCCATTAAACTTTTAAGTCATATAATTGACATTGTTGCCCCTTATCTAGCTGTCACATTCAATAAATGCGTTGATGCTGGTGTATTTCCCGACCTCATGAAACAAAGTAAAGTCGTTCCCTTGTTTAAATCAGGAACCAAGTCGGATATTGGTAATTTTAGACCAATTTCAATTCTACCTGCGTTTAGTAAAATATTTGAAAAGTTAATACTCAAGCAGTTGCTCAGTTATTTTAATGTAAATTGCCTCCTCCATAGTGAACAATATGGCTTTACTCGAGGTCGTTCGACCACTGATGCTGGTGTTGCTCTTTTAAAACATATTTTGAATGCATGGGAAAACTCTCAAAACGCAATAGGAGTCTTTTGCGACCTCTCCAAAGCTTTTGATTGCGTTCAACATGACACACTTTTACGCAAGTTACGTTATTACGGCGTTCAAAACGGAGCTTTGAACGTCATAGAATCATATTTAAATAATAGATTGCAATGCGTAGACATCAACGGTGTCAAATCTTCAGGCCTACCAGTTCAATTAGGCGTGCCGCAGGGTTCTATTTTAGGTCCTTTCTTATTCTTAGTATATATAAATGATTTACCGTTCCATTTGAAAAATATATGTGATATAGTATTATTTGCAGACGATACATCTCTCATTTTCAAAGTTGATAGGAATAGAGAGCAATTTGATGAAGTGAATAGTGCACTCTCCTTAGTTACGCACTGGTTCACAACAAATAATTTAGTTCTTAATGCTAAAAAAACTAAATGTGTTAAGTTCACCTTGCCTAATGTGAAACACTTAGGACCTAATATTATCCTAAATAATGAAGTTCTTGAAACTGTGAAGTCAACAGTGTTTCTGGGAATAACAGTTGATGCAAAGCTACAGTGGGGCTCGCATATATCTAGCCTCGCGGGAAGGCTTAGTTCTGCTGCCTACGCCGTCAGAAAAGTAAGACAATTCACTGACGTAGACACAGCTCGACTAGTCTATTTTAGTTACTTTCATTGCGTTATGTCCTATGGTATTCTACTGTGGGGCAAAGCTGCAGATATCGAAAACATTTTCGTACTACAGAAACGAGCCGTTCGTGCAATATATCAGTTAGGTAGCAAGCATTCCTTAAGGGAGCTTTTCAAAGAAATAGGTATCCTTACTGTGGCATCTCAATTCATCCTTGCTAACATACTATATATTAGGCAGAATATTCATCTCTACACTAAGAAAAGTGATGTCCACAGTATCAACACTAGGAACAAGCATAAACTGTGCGTACCCATTCACAGGCTTCACAAGGTGCATGGAACATTTAAGGGGCTAGGTATACGATTTTATAATAAACTTCCTCAGTCGTTACTAGAATTGCCATTTGATAAATTTAAAGTCCAAGTCAAATCTATTCTGTCGAAGAAAGCCTACTATACTGTAAATGATTACATAAACGATAAGAGTAGTTGGTCCTCATGTTAAACACCGGACAGCTTCAAGAGTTATCATTGATAGTTGATGTGATTTACTTTTATTTTATACGTGACATTTTCCATTTTGTATGTATACAGACAGATTATCACCATCGTACTGTTTTCACGATGAGTTGTTTCGCAATTTTGTAAATGGTTTACTAGCGACTGTAAAACTATTAGTATTAACTGTTTTCTTGTTATGTGGTTGCAAGTCGTCATGCTCCCTTAGACGGTATTGCTTGCGGTAGCGTCGGTGGTCGGGTTGCCTCCCTCCCTCAAAAATGTGCGAGGGGGGCGATGGCTGATCCTCGCGTTATGCTCGTGAACGGGTGCTGCTTGTGGTACCAGGTCGTCTTGCTGACTACATATTTTCTTGACTCGTAATATAATGTGTATGACTTTTGATTTGAACAGTAGTCCTAGTTCACCGTTTTCACTGTTTATGTTGTAAATTTGTTTTTTTTTTTTTTATACATATTATATATATAAAAACACGTCGTGTTTCGCATGTCGCTGAGTACGCCCTAAAACTATCCTATTTTCACTGAATGGAGGCATTATGTTCTCTCTTTTTTTTTCCGACATTTTTTTTCTTTGTAGCTGCTTGAGTAATAGGTATGGGAAAGGTGTGTACTAGCTAACATGATTACATGTTTACTTGTTTTTTTTTTTTTTTTTTTTTTATACAAATTTATGTGTATAATTTTGAGTGATATTTTTATTTATTTTTTTGTATACGGTTCTTCAAACCATACAGACAGAATTGTGTTGCTGGGGAGTTTGTTCCACCACTTCTTCTTCCCAGCAAAAACACATAGGAAGTGGTGAAGGGCGGGCGTTTTGGGGGCTGTCTTTTGTAGATTTGACGTTCAAAAAGTGCTGATTTTCAGCCTACTTTGAATAAATGACTTTTGATTTTGATTTTGATTTTGATACTAAACCTGCGCAGACGAAGTCGCGGGCACCAGCTAGTTAATATTATAAATGCGAAAATAACTCTGTCTGTCTGTTACGCTTTCACGTCTAAACCACTGAACTGATTTTAATAAAATTTGGTACAGAGATAGAGTTGACTTTGAGAAAGAACATAGGATAGTTTTTATCCCGGACTTTCGAAGAGTTCTCTTGGAAACGCGATATAACCGAACATGACGCGGGCGAAGCTGCGGGCGGAAGTTATTTTATGATAAATGCTTAAAAATAAAATCAAAAAATTATATAAGGTTGACAATTAGTTCAGTAAAAAACCATAAAAACAGTAAGATATCATGTACGTAAAACATGCTATAGAGGAGCTTTTTCAGATGCATATAGAAGTAACCCCGACATTCGATTGAAACAGCAAAAAACCGCTGGTTTAAAACTGACAAGCTTCTCAATCTCCTATTCCTATTTGTCGAAATTAACCTAAGCTAAATGAATACTTACATTTCTGGCTACGCCACCGAGAGTTATAGATGTCATTACAGCGCCCATGTCACCGATACTGCGTAACACGCCACCTTCGGCTGTAATGTAGAAAATAAACTTCTGTAATTCTTGGAGAAACTAGTGCATGTTGTGCCCTCCATACGGACGTAAAAATCTCTTAGACCTCGCTTTATTCGTCTCCGCTTAGGTGAATTTCGGGTTTAAAGTGTTCACAGTTTACAGAATATTAATATTATTATCTACTCATGTCAATACTTACGTTTCTTTATCTCCTTTTCCTGAGCTGCTTGCGATACAAAATTACCATTTTAGAACATATCTTATTTACAAGATTTTTTCCCAAAAATTTCTCTAGATCTACAAACTATATGAAATGTAACAGTAAAACATATAATATAAACAGCTAGTACTTACATTCGACTTCCCCGGAGAGTGTGTTGGTCTCATTGAGCAGGTCCATAGCAGTGACGCAATCCAAGATGCTCAGTAACGTCTTCGTTAGTCGTAGCAAATCGCTGAAGCTGGAAACGAGTTATTTTAATATTAGTTACCAGACATCCCCGTTTCTTATAGTGAGAATAAAAAAAGAGTAAAAATACCAAGATTTATTAACAACATCATACCCAACAGTTAAAGAAATAACAACCTTATCAACTTACCTATAGAATCCAAAATAGATCAGCTCTCTCGCCAACTTCACGACTTCGAAAGTCAGTTTATTCTGGTCATGGTCACTAAAGTATCAAGTCTTAACCTCCCCACTTTACAGAATATTTTTAAAGTAATTACAACCCTATTAACTTACCTATAGAATCCAAAATAGATTAGCTCTCTCGCCAACTTCACAACTTCGAAAGTCAGTTTATTCTGATCATGGTCACTAAAATACCAAGTCTTAGTGACGACGTTACATAGATAGTTCTCTACAAAGCGGATAGTGGATGCAAATTGTTCCTTGACTTTCTCCCTGTTCGCGTCCGGACCGCCTTTCACGCATTGGTAGCTGGAAATATAAATTGATTGTATTTAGAATAGCTTTTTGAATGTGAAATGATCTTATGTGCCGGTCGGATAAGGGTTAGGGATATTCTAACAGTGCCTATAAGTTTACTTTTTGGATAATTTAACATTTTAATTCTTGCCCGTTAATTGAACATGGATTGGGCATATGACTTAACATACATAGTTTCCGTTTACACAGTATACACCAAACCAAGATATTTCCATTTGAATGACCCTCAAAAAATGTAGGTTTAGTTATTTGACTTACTAATTCTTGTACCTAGTTTTGCTCGATTCTTCTGTTATGATTTTATTGTACAGTTGTCTTTACTAAAACACTCAATTCAACAACAAATAAAACAAAAGCCCACTCACTCATGTATATGTATTCTATCACAGACTTCAGTCCATAACCTCGCGTATTTAACAGGCGTGACCGGCTCCTGTGGGTCTCTGTCCGCATGCAGATGCAGCATGAGGCGACAGAACGATGCACGGACCTCGTAGGAAAGGGATGCGTTTGACATGCATCTGTGAAGAAACACATGGATTTGTAAGGATGATTTTGACAGACGTATGATAAAAAATATGGCTAGCCTATTACTTATCGGATTTGCAAAAAAATCTGGAATGCTTTGCAATAGCTACTGCCTATCTGACTTCCTGAAACCCCGGTAACCGGGCACCCGGGCAACGTCTTGGTAAGTCTGGTTCTCAGATTTTCTAACTATTACCAGTCAAAGATGTTTACATGCTAGCCGTGGCACTCCAATTTAATGTCCTGTCGAAACAAGAACGAAGTCCACGGACTGACTGCGCCAAGCGTTTCTTAACCTTATATCATCCCATAAAGAAAGGCACTTCTAGCCGCATCGCAAAGGGTCTGACATTGTCAGTAACATTCATTTCTACAGATATTGTCAAAGTGAATTATTTCTATTCCCTTATAATAAGCTAAAATGTTACTTTTGACACTATTACAAACTGCTTATAAATAATCTTACTTCAATATAAGATGTATATGCAGCTGCGGTGACAGTGTATTCAGCGCCAGATACTGCCGATTGAGACACATGTTGGAGAACAGGTCCAGTTGGTGACGGTAGTAGTCCAGGATGGCCGCAGATTGGCTGTTAGGGTCCACTCGGGCTTCGGCTGCGAGTTCTGATAGTAGACGGGAGCACTGGGAATAGAGGGTTGAATTAAATTAAAGAAAATCCGAATAAGGTTCTGTATTTTTGATTGAGTTGTTCTGATTCCTTCAAAGTGTTGAAATAATACGTATTTTGCTAACTAAAACATAAGGGACCATTTTGAAAAGTATAAAGAAAATAAGTTGAAAATATTACGTTCATGTAAAATTTTATTTATTTATACTTATACCTATAATAGTTATTATAACTATATAGTTATATTTATAGCTCACTCTCATTAATTTGAGTTATAAATATTACACATTGTCGTTAATTTTACATGTAAGTATCAATGATATTAAAAAGCTGCTTATATTCTTAATTCATATTACCTTGTTGGCATATAAAGTAAAGATTCAGGGCTTATCGCTGACAGAAAAAAATACTTATTTGTTCCTGTTAAAATGTTATGTTAGACCAAAAGGTTTTCGAAATGGTAATTTAAATAAACATTGTATACCTTCTTATTATTCCACAGCAGCATGACTTCCTCTTCAACAGTATATTTTGGATCGTCCGGGTCTAATGTCTTGCTTTTTTCGTATTTCGTTGATACCAATCTAAAACAGAAAATATTTTCAAAAGTATAAAGTAGGAAATCGACCTGCTTTGATGAACTAAAAATAGCGCTTTATAGCAATCTATAATTTCAGTTTGAAGAGAGAATTTAAATGTTTTGTGTTACATTACGTACATGCATTGTATGCAATGTAATAATTATTTTGTTATGTTAAAATATGTAATATTATTCATATTATGTACAAAAAGATGTACTTTATAAGATCACCTCTTTCACTATTCCCCCTATTTGAGCCTTCAGTTTATATACTTAAAGGAGAGCTTTAATAGCTAATACATTTTCCTGATATGTTAAAAATATGTAGTAAAAAGCAAGGGTACAACGTGTTTTTAGTAACCCTTCGGTATTTTCATATAAATGAATTATATATTAAAATACCTGGTCTCGATAAGTATATCCGAGTTATTGGCACACAGCACACTCTTGCAGATGAGCTCCTGTGTCACAGCAATAGCCTTCTTGTTGGAGATGCACAAGTCGCTCAAGTAGTCCAGGAAACGGGACTGCCAAGTCTTCATGTTCTTACGGACCAGACCTGCCAGGGAAATAATGATAATGAGATTTTTTTATGTAAATAAAAAAGGAAAAATATATGAATCCCTATATATACCTTTTTGTTTTTAAACGGTAACTTTTCAAGTAATATAAAATTACAGCCATGGGACTCCAAATGAAAATAACCATACTTGTGTTGTGAAAGCAAGTATGGTAATTTTATATCCTAAAAGAAAACTTATTCATAGCTATGAAATCGATGAAAAACCGTAAATTTTATTTTAGCCGTGCATATTATGATAGATACATGTAGAGAGTAAATTGTTTTACACAACTTCATGTTTTAACAGGTCTTTACAATTAATTTTTATTGAACTTGCTAACTTTACATTTTATTTCAATGTCCACATTAATGATTATAGTTTGATACATAAAGAAGTTTTTGGCACATTGTTCGTGTATTATATAAATATAAAACGAATCTCCTAGCGCGGGGCTGAGTCTCAACAGATCGCAGCATTAACTGCTCTACCGGATACAACACCCCGCCAGGAACGAAAGTCGTCTACAGACGATTCCGAGCCCCGACATCGAACTGAAGTAAATCTGGACCTTCGGAGCCATGATGCACGCCTTCAGCGAACAGCATCGATCTCCGCGGTCCAAATGGGCTTCGACGCCGCGCCTCACGTGGTGAAGCACGACTAGTATAGTCACATTGTTTAGAGCCTCTCGACTCTCGG
>NC_061477.1:0-10000 GCF_022581195.2 Helicoverpa zea
TAACCTAACCTAACCTAACCTAACCTAACCTAACCTAACCTAACCTAACCTAACCTAACCTAACCTAACCTAACCTAACCTAACCTAACCTAACCTAACCTAACCTAACCTAACCTAACCTAACCTAACCTAACCTAACCTAACCTAACCTAACCTAACCTAACCTAACCTAACCTAACCTAACCTAACCTAACCTAACCTAACCTAACCTAACCTAACCTAACCTAACCTAACCTAACCTAACCTAACCTAACCTAACCTAACCTAACCTAACCTAACCTAACCTAACCTAACCTAACCTAACCTAACCTAACCTAACCTAACCTATCCTAACATAACCTAACCTAACCTAACCTAACCTAACCTAACCTAACCTAACCTAACCTAACCTAACCTAACCTAACCTAACCTAACCTAACCTAACCTAACCTAACCTAACCTAACCTAACCTAACCTAACCTAACCTAACCTAACCTAACCTAACCTAACCTAACCTAACCTAACCTAACCTAACCTAACCTAACCTAACCTAACCTAACCTAACCTAACCTAACCTAACCTAACCTAACCTAACCTAACCTAACCTAACCTAACCTAACCTAACCTAACCTAACCTAACCTAACCTAACCTAACCTAACCTAACCTAACCTAACCTAACCTAACCTAACCTAACCTAACCTAACCTAACCTAACCTAACCTAACCTAACCTAACCTAACCTAACCTAACCTAACCTAACCTAACCTAACCTAACCTAACCTAACCTAACCTAACCTAACCTAACCTAACCTAACCTAACCTAACCTAACCTAACCTAACCTAACCTAACCTAACCTAACCTAACCTAACCTAACCTAACCTAACCTAACCTAACCTAACCTAACCTAACCTAACCTAACCTAACCTAACCTAACCTAACCTAACCTAACCTAACCTAACCTAACCTAACCTAACCTAACCTAACCTAACCTAACCTAACCTAACCTAACCTAACCTAACCTAACCTAACCTAACCTAACCTAACCTAACCTAACCTAACCTAACCTAACCTAACCTAACCTAACCTAACCTAACCTAACCTAACCTAACCTAACCTAACCTAACCTAACCTAACCTAACCTAACCTAACCTAACCTAACCTAACCTAACCTAACCTAACCTAACCTAACCTAACCTAACCTAACCTAACCTAACCTAACCTAACCTAACCTAACCTAACCTAACCTAACCTAACCTAACCTAACCTAACCTAACCTAACCTAACCTAACCTAACCTAACCTAACCTAACCTAACCTAACCTAACCTAACCTAACCTAACCTAACCTAACCTAACCTAACCTAACCTAACCTAACCTAACCTAACCTAACCTAACCTAACCTAACCTAACCTAACCTAACCTAACCTAACCTAACCTAACCTAACCTAACCTAACCTAACCTAACCTAACCTAACCTAACCTAACCTAACCTAACCTAACCTAACCTAACCTAACCTAACCTAACCTAACCTAACCTAACCTAACCTAACCTAACCTAACCTAACCTAACCTAACCTAACCTAACCTAACCTAACCTAACCTAACCTAACCTAACCTAACCTAACCTAACCTAACCTAACCTAACCTAACCTAACCTAACCTAACCTAACCTAACCTAACCTAACCTAACCTAACCTAACCTAACCTAACCTAACCTAACCTAACCTAACCTAACCTAACCTAACCTAACCTAACCTAACCTAACCTAACCTAACCTAACCTAACCTAACCTAACCTAACCTAACCTAACCTAACCTAACCTAACCTAACCTAACCTAACCTAACCTAACCTAACCTAACCTAACCTAACCTAACCTAACCTAACCTAACCTAACCTAACCTAACCTAACCTAACCTAACCTAACCTAACCTAACCTAACCTAACCTAACCTAACCTAACCTAACCTAACCTAACCTAACCTAACCTAACCTAACCTAACCTAACCTAACCTAACCTAACCTAACCTAACCTAACCTAACCTAACCTAACCTAACCTAACCTAACCTAACCTAACCTAACCTAACCTAACCTAACCTAACCTAACCTAACCTAACCTAACCTAACCTAACCTAACCTAACCTAACCTAACCTAACCTAACCTAACCTAACCTAACCTAACCTAACCTAACCTAACCTAACCTAACCTAACCTAACCTAACCTAACCTAACCTAACCTAACCTAACCTAACCTAACCTAACCTAACCTAACCTAACCTAACCTAACCTAACCTAACCTAACCTAACCTAACCTAACCTAACCTAACCTAACCTAACCTAACCTAACCTAACCTAACCTAACCTAACCTAACCTAACCTAACCTAACCTAACCTAACCTAACCTAACCTAACCTAACCTAACCTAACCTAACCTAACCTAACCTAACCTAACCTAACCTAACCTAACCTAACCTAACCTAACCTAACCTAACCTAACCTAACCTAACCTAACCTAACCTAACCTAACCTAACCTAACCTAACCTAACCTAACCTAACCTAACCTAACCTAACCTAACCTAACCTAACCTAACCTAACCTAACCTAACCTAACCTAACCTAACCTAACCTAACCTAACCTAACCTAACCTAACCTAACCTAACCTAACCTAACCTAACCTAACCTAACCTAACCTAACCTAACCTAACCTAACCTAACCTAACCTAACCTAACCTAACCTAACCTAACCTAACCTAACCTAACCTAACCTAACCTAACCTAACCTAACCTAACCTAACCTAACCTAACCTAACCTAACCTAACCTAACCTAACCTAACCTAACCTAACCTAACCTAACCTAACCTAACCTAACCTAACCTAACCTAACCTAACCTAACCTAACCTAACCTAACCTAACCTAACCTAACCTAACCTAACCTAACCTAACCTAACCTAACCTAACCTAACCTAACCTAACCTAACCTAACCTAACCTAACCTAACCTAACCTAACCTAACCTAACCTAACCTAACCTAACCTAACCTAACCTAACCTAACCTAACCTAACCTAACCTAACCTAACCTAACCTAACCTAACCTAACCTAACCTAACCTAACCTAACCTAACCTAACCTAACCTAACCTAACCTAACCTAACCTAACCTAACCTAACCTAACCTAACCTAACCTAACCTAACCTAACCTAACCTAACCTAACCTAACCTAACCTAACCTAACCTAACCTAACCTAACCTAACCTAACCTAACCTAACCTAACCTAACCTAACCTAACCTAACCTAACCTAACCTAACCTAACCTAACCTAACCTAACCTAACCTAACCTAACCTAACCTAACCTAACCTAACCTAACCTAACCTAACCTAACCTAACCTAACCTAACCTAACCTAACCTAACCTAACCTAACCTAACCTAACCTAACCTAACCTAACCTAACCTAACCTAACCTAACCTAACCTAACCTAACCTAACCTAACCTAACCTAACCTAACCTAACCTAACCTAACCTAACCTAACCTAACCTAACCTAACCTAACCTAACCTAACCTAACCTAACCTAACCTAACCTAACCTAACCTAACCTAACCTAACCTAACCTAACCTAACCTAACCTAACCTAACCTAACCTAACCTAACCTAACCTAACCTAACCTAACCTAACCTAACCTAACCTAACCTAACCTAACCTAACCTAACCTAACCTAACCTAACCTAACCTAACCTAACCTAACCTAACCTAACCTAACCTAACCTAACCTAACCTAACCTAACCTAACCTAACCTAACCTAACCTAACCTAACCTAACCTAACCTAACCTAACCTAACCTAACCTAACCTAACCTAACCTAACCTAACCTAACCTAACCTAACCTAACCTAACCTAACCTAACCTAACCTAACCTAACCTAACCTAACCTAACCTAACCTAACCTAACCTAACCTAACCTAACCTAACCTAACCTAACCTAACCTAACCTAACCTAACCTAACCTAACCTAACCTAACCTAACCTAACCTAACCTAACCTAACCTAACCTAACCTAACCTAACCTAACCTAACCTAACCTAACCTAACCTAACCTAACCTAACCTAACCTAACCTAACCTAACCTAACCTAACCTAACCTAACCTAACCTAACCTAACCTAACCTAACCTAACCTAACCTAACCTAACCTAACCTAACCTAACCTAACCTAACCTAACCTAACCTAACCTAACCTAACCTAACCTAACCTAACCTAACCTAACCTAACCTAACCTAACCTAACCTAACCTAACCTAACCTAACCTAACCTAACCTAACCTAACCTAACCTAACCTAACCTAACCTAACCTAACCTAACCTAACCTAACCTAACCTAACCTAACCTAACCTAACCTAACCTAACCTAACCTAACCTAACCTAACCTAACCTAACCTAACCTAACCTAACCTAACCTAACCTAACCTAACCTAACCTAACCTAACCTAACCTAACCTAACCTAACCTAACCTAACCTAACCTAACCTAACCTAACCTAACCTAACCTAACCTAACCTAACCTAACCTAACCTAACCTAACCTAACCTAACCTAACCTAACCTAACCTAACCTAACCTAACCTAACCTAACCTAACCTAACCTAACCTAACCTAACCTAACCTAACCTAACCTAACCTAACCTAACCTAACCTAACCTAACCTAACCTAACCTAACCTAACCTAACCTAACCTAACCTAACCTAACCTAACCTAACCTAACCTAACCTAACCTAACCTAACCTAACCTAACCTAACCTAACCTAACCTAACCTAACCTAACCTAACCTAACCTAACCTAACCTAACCTAACCTAACCTAACCTAACCTAACCTAACCTAACCTAACCTAACCTAACCTAACCTAACCTAACCTAACCTAACCTAACCTAACCTAACCTAACCTAACCTAACCTAACCTAACCTAACCTAACCTAACCTAACCTAACCCAGTCTGCTGGCAGCCACGACCTTGAGCGCCACGTTTTTTGCACGCTCCGCGACTAAAATTCGGGAAAATAGGTTTTTTCGCGTAAATATACGAGTGCTATACATCCCCGTACGCGTCTCAGTGAGGAGAACACAACAGTGAAAACCGCCCGAAAATCGGAGAAAGTATGTGAAAGTAGTGCTCAAAAAACTGTGATTTTTGGTGTTTTTTTCGAAACGCTGCAGCAACGAGATCGACGACCCCCCACTTTTTTGGGGTCAAAACAACCGGCTTGAGGAGCCCCGTCCTCTGGACACCATCCAGGATTTTTCCGGTGGAAAAGCGCCGACTTAGCCCCAGAAAAACAATTTCCACGTGCCACCTGGTTCGACATCCGGCATAGTTGGAACGGCGTGTCACATACCAAAAGACGCGTCTTGGAAAGACGAGTCTCCTGGTGCTGGAATCAAGACAATCGGACCACGCTGGACGGAGCTGCAGCCCATCAAAGGTCGACAAAATTGTGATTTTCTTTGATGACATTTTCCCACAAAAGTAAATCGATAACCCCCCATTTCTTAAATTTAAATAGACATATAAACACCTTGTCTACATTATCCCCAATTTTCAGATTTTTCCAATTTGTAGTTTTCTCAAAATTCCCATTATAAAATACAGTATATAATTAAAACTTTTTAATTGTTAAATTAACCCCCGTAATTATTAAAAATCCTAAAACTTTTCATTTGTTTATTATACTTTGATAGTATCTTTATCGTTCACAATTATTAAAATCCACTTTAATTTAAATTTAATACATAAACAAGGGCCTTTGCGGTCAGTGTGGGAAGGTGTCACCAAGAAAACCCCTCAAAACAGGGTGAAATCACCCCTGCGCGCAGACGCAACTTAGTTTAATAGATAGCTTAGGTCTTAACGAGTAAGTTAGTTTTTAAATTATAATTTTCGGAGCAAAATTCGGGTCGTGGTAGTAGTTAACGATTTTGTAAACAAACGGATAAAACCGCACAACAAAGTTAACTACGAGATCGCGATCTGAAAATCGACTTCGAAAATAACAGCAAATCTCCAGTTTTTACACCGGCACAGGATAGAACATTGTCAAAAACTATCCCCCACGTTATCAAAAATCCTGAAAATCCAATAGAACAGGATATAAACAGACCTAAATTTTTGTAAATAATAAAAAATTAACTACGTCCTAGGGGTAGGAAATTCTCAAACAACTCGTAAATATTGTAGGGGGCACTTATACATGTTTGCATAATACTATCTTACACACCTTAACACGTGCTAGCCGAAACTACACCCTAAATACCTAAAGGATATCAACTAATTCAAGGGTAGTTCGAAAGGGGTGACATATTTTACAATTATTCAAAGGGCAAAATAAAGTATTCGACAAGAGCTTTAAAACAAGACCACTCTCGACAAAATCGGTCCAGTAGAAGCCGAGCTATCTTCCTTAACAAGTTAACAATTTACCCGACATATCAGGCAAGGTTAAAAAAGGAGGTTATGCTTTTACCATCATCATATCTCATAAGCCAGGGGAGATAGACGATTTTTGACCCCAAATCCGGCCTTTGTGGTGTCGAAGACACCACGGTTAAAGTCGGGTATAAAACGTCCATCCCCCCTGGTTTGGACCCCCTCCCCCGCACACCCCAAAATAACATCCTTTTAAACCTGATATCTCCTAAACTAAGGGAGATAGCTCGTTTCTGACCTCAAATCTTGTCTTCGTGGTGTCGAAGACACCACGGCAGAAGTCTTATAAGAGGACCCCCCCCCCATAATTTGGATCCCCCCCTACCCCCAAAATTTTTTTTTCTTAAAATTTTTATTTTATTATACGTTAAATGTATTTATTTAGGATTGTAATTCATGCCTAAATCTTAAAATAGTGTATAGTAGACCTTAGGTCTTAAAGCCTAAGTAGACAATAGATTAAGTTATAATCTATAATACATATTTTAGTGACTTTATACTTAGATTTACATTGTTTAATACCTATACACCCATCGACTCTGACCCCTCTATACAGGGTCAGATAGACGTATCGACAACGTTCCCCGACTCACCCTCTAGGCCAACCGCACACATACATTATAACACACAACCCGCATTACAACAAATACACTACACACCTACGCAACACAATGTACCGCACACCGACGACCTCCGGCGCCGCCACAAAACCAGCTACCCCCAGCCCCTCTGCAACTACAACTGCATCGGCAGCAGCGCAGGACGCTGCTAAAACCTTCATCCGGAGACCAGACCGGAAAAGGAGATCGCTGGATAACATGGCGGTATACCGGACGGAGGACTACGCGACGAAAACCACGGACACACTTCTTCAGGAAGTCATGAAGACCTTTGAGGACATTCCCTCAAAGGTCAAAGAATATCCACAAATGAGAAAAGACATCAAGACCTTCCTGGAGGTACAGTCTGACAAGGGCCTCCGCGCCTTATTTGAGCTGTGCAAGCGAGTAACCAGCCTAGAAGCAGCGGCAGCCAGGACGCGGGCGCCCAGTACGGTCGGGCCGTCTGGAAAAGATGTCCACATCATTGACAAACTGGAAGATGTCGAGACTCAGCTGCAAATGCGGCTGAATAAGCTCGAGGAGAAGATGGTGCTGTGCTTCGACGAACAGAAGACTCTGCGTGACGATGGCGGGTCCGACATCATCGACAAGATCGTCGACAAAATCGACGAGGCTAAGGCGGCCATCAACCAGACGACGCAAGGCGTCATGGTGGTGAGCCGCACTCAGATAACCCTCGACGACAAGCTCGACGGTATTGCCTGTGATGTCGCGGCTGCCAAAGCAGCGCTGTCTGAAGTCGCGAAGCAAGAAAAGCATCCATCCGAGCCTAGGTCGTACGCGAGCGTCGCAGCAGCCAAACCCGGGTACCGGCCGGCACTTCACTCGATGGCGGTCACTCTCGAAGGCAATCAGGAGACTGCCGACGAGGTACTCGAGCGAGTGAAGAAGGCGGTCGATGCCAGGAGTACTGGCCTGAAAATTAATAAGGTGCGCAAAGCTAAAAATCAAACCGTCATCTTAGGGTGCAACACAAAAGAAGAATTAAATAAGGTTAAACAAACAATCGAAAGCAGGGGTAAAGGTTTAATAGTAACACATATAAAAAATAAAAATCCGCTCGTCATCCTAAAGGACGTCTTCCTGCAAAGCGACGACGAGGAGTTAATAAGGGCGCTTCACATTCAAAATGCAGAAATATTCGGAGATCTATCACAAGAAGAAATCGAAACAACCGTAAAATTCAAAAAACGGACAAAAAACCCCAAAACCGCGCACGTCATTGTCCAGGTCGCTCCCGTTGTGTGGCGGAGGATGACGGAGGCTGGAGCCCTCTACCTCGACCTGCAAAGGGTCAGAGTGGAGGACCAGTCTCCGCTCATCCAATGCACGAAATGCTTGGCATTCGGGCACGGCCGGAAATTTTGTACGGAAAGTGCGGACAAGTGCAGTCACTGCGGCGGCCCGCATCTGCGCGAGAAATGCGCAGATTTCATTGCGGGCAACGAACCGCGGTGCTGCAACTGCTCGCACTCTAGGCTGCAGAACACTGAGCACAATGCCTTCAGCGCCGAATGCCCCATTCGCAAGAAATGGGACTACCTGGCTCGTGCAACAACGATGTACGTTTGACTCACCACACATCACCCACAGAATTACACACATAAACACACAAACCATATACAATTACACAAACCGGGAGTACAATAAACACTGCAACACTATAAAATGTGGTAAAAACAGAGACACGGAAACCGGACAAACAAAATACAATCAAAACACGATATGGAAAATATATAGTGAATATATACACACATATCGAAACACACAGGAACACACAAAACCAACAATAACAAAGATGTTTTATATATAAAACAGCTTAAGAAAAGTAATAAATATATATAAAATAAGTTTATATATATATTATTAATACAAATATACAAAGAAAGTAAACACATATAGGTAAAATACATGTGAGCAAACCACAAAACAAAACGAGGCCATAACCTTGCGGTTGTATCCAAATATTCCTAACTAGCATATAAAATAACAACCATGTATAGGTACAAACACATATACCACAAAATTTGAATAATCAGATAGATAGTTAAATAACTTAGTAACGAACTTACAAGAAAGACACGAGTATGTGAAATAATTAATAAGTGAAGTAAATAAACAAAATTATGTATGTCCCTACAAAAACATAAGAATGCCCCTACCGCCCCTTCGTCGCTCGCTGGTGACAGTCAGCGCGCCTCCGGGCGCCTATATACCTAATTTAAAAATTTACTGTGAATTTAAAAACCACGTTAGAAATTATGTGAATTATGTAAGCAAGATGATCTAAGTGTCATACCTGTAACCTAAGTGTAACCAAGTAGTACGTATAGACTATAAGAATAAAAATGTTTGTTTGTAATGTATGTTTGTGTGTAAATAAAGATTAATAGAAAGTAAGCACCCAAACTTTGTAATGTTATTCAAGTTATAAGTTAAAAGTAAGATTTATGTAAGCCAGATAAAAATAGATCGTATGTGATAAAGAGTATTTGGAATATAAGAATAAAAATGTCAAGCCAATAAATACTGAAGAAAAAAGTGTAAACATAATAAAAGACAAATATAGATAATAAGATTCAAATGTAAAACAGATTAATATAATCAAGCAGTACCTAGAATAAGAACATAAAATATTGTAAGGAAACTGATAATACATATAGTCTAATAGTTTTTATTTGAAATATAATAAAACCTCAAAAAATGTCTTTCCTGAATAAAACTATAAAGTAAATAGGTTATTAGCGGGAATCCCACCCGGCATAGAATAAAAGATGACGAATGAATGCGTAAAGTATGCGGCTTGGCTTGAAAGTGCGAGAGGCATAGATGCGAGAACTGGAATGAATGAGAATCTAGAATAACAAGATCCTGCTGTTCTTATGAGCGGGGAAAAGCAGAAAAAAAAAAAAAAA